>NW_028152885.1:0-250000 GCF_951799395.1 Argentina silus | reverse complement strand
ATGGATAAAATGCAATGTTTCAAACAGATCTGATGAATTCACCTACTTTGAAAAAGTGTGCGTTAGGGAGTTCTTTTGACACAAAGCGAAAATCTACAGTCAAGCGTCAATCAGCAGACAGTCGTGTGTTCTTTAGTAATGAGCCTGTTGTCAAAACGGCAGAAAAAAATGTTCACAAACGAAATATTGTTTCTACACTTAAAATGAACAAAGAAAAAATTAGCTAGCCTGATATAAGTCATGTTCATGACGATGCAAATGTAACGAGATTTCGAACTGTTCTGTTGCACACGTTGGGACTCATTTTATTTTTCTACAAAAATCCTTTGCCATGACGGGAATCGAACCCGGGCCGCCCTGCGTGACAAGGCAGATTCCTATCCGCTAGACCATTTGGGAAGACTTGATATGTACACCCTAAGATATCTAAGTGTCATTTCGATGAGGTCTGTAGCAGAGGCCATAGAGCACAGCAAACAAATAATCATGTGTTTAAATATCCTTGTCGTTTTGAAAAATTACCATTGTCACCTGCACAGGAATGCCCTGCAGCCAACATTGAAGAAATGTGCTTCTCAAATCTGTCATTAACACTGTTTTCCACACACTTTTTTCATTGCATTGCCATATAATCAATTGGTCATTGATGCGTCACGCATAACGACAATGCGTCGAAAATTAAAGAAATGTAAACATGAATTATGTTATTACTGTCTAAGCATCGCAAAGCTGTATGCGTAAAGGCGTCTGACGTCACAGTGGCTTGCCTGAAACAAAGGAATTAGAGAAACATGTGCTTACAGGGGCGTCGAACCGCCTTCTCCCGCTGATGGAGCAAAGTTGCTACAGTGACAAAGACAAGCTCCGCGCTCATGGGCAATTTATATGGGGCAACTGTGCTGCGAGTACCTAAGCAGTCGTCGTGCATGGATAAAATGCAATGTTTCAAACAGATCTGATGAATTCACCTACTTTGAAAAAGTGTGCGTTAGGAAGTTCTTTTGACACAAAGCGAAAATCTACAGTCAAGCGTCAATCAGCAGACAGCCGTGTGTTCTTTAGTCATGAGCCTGTTGTCAAAACGGCAGAAAAAAATGGTCACAAACGAAATATTGTTTCTACACTTAAAATGAACAAAGAAAAAATTAGCTAGCCTGATATAAGTCATGTTCATGACGATGCAAATGTAACGAGATTTCGAACTGTTCTGTTGCACACGTTGGGACTCATTTTATTTTTCTACAAAAAACATCTGCCATGACGGGAATCGAACCCGGGCCGCCCTGCGTTACAAGGTAGATGCCTATCCGCTAGACCATTTGGGAAAACTTGATATGTACACCCTAAGATATCTAAGTGTCATTTCGATGAGGTCTGTAGCAGAGGCCATAGAGCACAGCAAACAAATAATCATGTGTTTAAATATCCTTGTCGTTTTGAAAAATTACCATTGTCACCTGCACAGGAATGCCATGGGGCCAACATTGAAGAAATGTGCTTCTCAAATCTGTCATTAACACTGTTTTCCACACGCTTTTTTCATTGCATTGCCATATAATCAATTGGTCATTGATGCGTCACGAATAACGACAATGCGTCGAAAATTAAAGAAATGTAAACATGAATTATGTTATTACTGTCTAAGCATCGCAAAGCTGTATGCGTAAAGGCGTCTGACGTCACAGTGGCTTGCCTGAAACAAAGGAATTAGAGAAACATGTGCTTACAGGGGCGTCAAACCGCCTTCTCCCGCTGATGGAGCAAAGTTGCTACAGTGACAAAGACAAGCTCCGCGCTCATGGGCAATTTATATGAGGCAACTGTGCTGCGAGTATCTAAGTAGTCGTCGTGCATGGATGAAATGCAATGTTTCAAACAGATCTGATGAATTCACCTACTTTGAAAAAGTGTGCGTTAGGGAGTTCTTTTGACACAAAGCGAAAATCTACAGTCAAGCGTCAATCAGCAGACAGCCGTGTGTTCTTTAGTCATGAGCCTGTTGTCAAAAAGGGCAGAAAAAAATGTTCACAAACAAAATATTGTTTCTACACTTAAAATGAACAAAGAAAAAATGAGCTAGCCTGATATAAGTCATGTTCATGACGATGCAAATGTAACGAGATTTCGAACTGTTCTGTTGCACACGTTGGGACTCATTTTATTTTTCTACAAAAATCATTTGCCATGACGGGAATCGAACCCGGGCCGCCCTGCGTGACAAGGCAGATTCCTATCCGCTAGACCATTTGGGAAGACTTGATATGTACACCCTAAGATATCTAAGTGTCATTTCGATGAGGTCTGTAGCAGAGGCCATAGAGCACAGCAAACAAATAATCATGTGTTTAAATATCCTTGTCGTTTTGAAAAATTACCATTGTCACCTGCACAGGAATGCCATGCGGCCAACATTGAAGAAATGTGCTTCTCAAATCTGTCATTAACACTGTTTTCCACACGCTTTTTTCATTGCATTGCCATATAATCAATTGGTCATTGATGTGTCACGAATAACGACAATGCGTCGAAATTAAAGAAATGTAAACATGAATTATGTTATTACTGTCTAAGCATCGCAAAGCTGTATGCGTAAAGGCGTCTGACGTCACAGTGGCTTGCCTGAAACAAAGGAATTAGAGAAACATGTGCTTACAGGGGCGTCGAACCGCCTTCTCCCGCTGATGGAGCAAAGTTGCTACAGTGACAAAGACAAGCTCCGCGCTCATGGGCAATTTATATGAGGCAACTGTGCTGCGAGTATCTAAGTAGTCGTCGTGCATGGATAAAATGCAATGTTTCAAACAGATCTGATGAATTCACCTACTTTGAAAAAGTGTGCGTTAGGAAGTTCTTTTGACACAAAGCGAAAATCTACAGTCAAGCGTCAATCAGCAGACAGCCGTGTGTTCTTTAGTCATGAGCCTGTTGTCAAAACGGCAGAAAAAAATGGTCACAAACGAAATATTGTTTCTACACTTAAAATGAACAAAGAAAAAATGAGCTAGCCTGATATAAGTCATGTTCATGACGATGCAAATGTAACGAGATTTCGAACTGTTCTGTTGCACACGTTGGGACTCATTTTATTTTTCTACAAAAAAAATTGCCATGACGGGAATCAAACCCGGGCCGCCCTGCGTTACAAGGTAGATGCCTATCCGCTAGACCATTTGGGAAAACTTGATATGTACACCCTAATATATCTAAGTGTCATTTCGATGAGGTCTGTAGCAGAGGCCATAGAGCACAGCAAACAAATAATCATGTGTTTAAATATCCTTGTCGTTTTGAAAAATTACCATTGTCACCTGCACAGGAATGCCATGCGGCCAACATTGAAGAAATGTGCTTCTCAAATCTGTCATTAACACTGTTTTCCACACGCTTTTTTCATTGCATTGCCATATAATCAATTGGTCATTGATGCGTCACGAATAACGACAATGCGTCGAAAATTAAAGAAATGTAAACATGAATTATGTTATTACTGTCTAAGCATCGCAAAGCTGTATGCGTAAAGGCGTCTGACGTCACAGTGGCTTGCCTGAAACAAAGGAATTAGAGAAACATGTGCTTACAGGGGCGTCGAACCGCCTTCTCCCGCTGATGGAGCAAAGTTGCTACAGTGACAAAGACAAGCTCCGCGCTCATGGGCAATTTATATGAGGCAACTGTGCTGCGAGTATCTAAGTAGTCGTCGTGCATGGATAAAATGCAATGTTTCAAACAGATCTGATGAATTCACCTACTTTGAAAAAGTGTGCGTTAGGGAGTTCTTTTGACACAAAGCGAAAATCTACAGTCAAGCGTCAATCAGCAGACAGTCGTGTGTTCTTTAGTAATGAGCCTGTTGTCAAAACGTCAGAAAATTTTTTTCACAAACGAAATATTGTTTCTACACTTAAAATGAACAAAGAAAAAATTAGCTAGCCTGATATAAGTCATGTTCATGACGATGCAAATGTAACGAGATTTCGAACTGTTCTGTTGCACACGTTGGGACTCATTTTATTTTTCTACAAAAATCCTTTGCCATGACGGGAATCGAACCCGGACCGCCCTGCGTGACAAGGCAGATTCCTATCCGCTAGACCATTTGGGAAGACTTGATATGTACACCCTAAGATATCTAAGTGTCATTTCGATGAGGTCTGTAGCAGAGGCCATAGAGCACAGCAAACAAATAATCATGTGTTTAAATATCCTTGTCGTTTTGAAAAATTACCATTGTCACCTGCACAGGAATGCCCTGCAGCCAACATTGAAGAAATGTGCTTCTCAAATCTGTCATTAACACTGTTTTCCACACACTTTTTTCATTGCATTGCCATATAATCAATTGGTCATCGATGCGTCACGAATAACGACAATGCGTCGAAAATTAAAGAAATGTAAACATGAATTATGTTATTACTGTCTAAGCATCGCAAAGCTGTATGCGTAAAGGCGTCTGACGTCACAGTGGCTTGCCTGAAACAAAGGAATTAGAGAAACATGTGCTTACAGGGGCGTCGAACCGCCTTCTCCCGCTGATGGAGCAAAGTTGCTACAGTGACAAAGACAAGCTCCGCGCTCATGGGCAATTTATATGAGGCAACTGTGCTGCGAGTATCTAAGTAGTCGTCGTGCATGGATAAAATGCAATGTTTCAAACAGATCTGATGAATTCACCTACTTTGAAAAAGTGTGCGTTAGGGAGTTCTTTTGACACAAAGCGAAAATCTACAGTCAAGCGTCAATCAGCAGACAGTCGTGTGTTCTTTAGTAATGAGCCTGTTGTCAAAACGGCAGAAAAAAATGTTCACAAACGAAATATTGTTTCTACACTTAAAATGAACAAAGAAAAAATTAGCTAGCCTGATATAAGTCATGTTCATGACGATGCAAATGTAACGAGATTTCGAACTGTTCTGTTGCACACGTTGGGACTCATTTTATTTTTCTACAAAAATCCTTTGCCATGACGGGAATCGAACCCGGGCCGCCCTGCGTGACAAGGCAGATTCCTATCCGCTAGACCATTTGGGAAGACTTGATATGTACACCCTAAGATATCTAAGTGTCATTTCGATGAGGTCTGTAGCAGAGGCCATAGAGCACAGCAAACAAATAATCATGTGTTTAAATATCCTTGTCGTTTTGAAAAATTACCATTGTCACCTGCACAGGAATGCCCTGCAGCCAACATTGAAGAAATGTGCTTCTCAAATCTGTCATTAACACTGTTTTCCACACACTTTTTTCATTGCATTGCCATATAATCAATTGGTCATTGATGCGTCACGCATAACGACAATGCGTCGAAAATTAAAGAAATGTAAACATGAATTATGTTATTACTGTCTAAGCATCGCAAAGCTGTATGCGTAAAGGCGTCTGACGTCACAGTGGCTTGCCTGAAACAAAGGAATTAGAGAAACATGTGCTTACAGGGGCGTCGAACCGCCTTCTCCCGCTGATGGAGCAAAGTTGCTACAGTGACAAAGACAAGCTCCGCGCTCATGGGCAATTTATATGGGGCAACTGTGCTGCGAGTACCTAAGCAGTCGTCGTGCATGGATAAAATGCAATGTTTCAAACAGATCTGATGAATTCACCTACTTTGAAAAAGTGTGCGTTAGGAAGTTCTTTTGACACAAAGCGAAAATCTACAGTCAAGCGTCAATCAGCAGACAGCCGTGTGTTCTTTAGTCATGAGCCTGTTGTCAAAACGGCAGAAAAAAATGGTCACAAACGAAATATTGTTTCTACACTTAAAATGAACAAAGAAAAAATTAGCTAGCCTGATATAAGTCATGTTCATGACGATGCAAATGTAACGAGATTTCGAACTGTTCTGTTGCACACGTTGGGACTCATTTTATTTTTCTACAAAAAACATCTGCCATGACGGGAATCGAACCCGGGCCGCCCTGCGTTACAAGGTAGATGCCTATCCGCTAGACCATTTGGGAAAACTTGATATGTACACCCTAAGATATCTAAGTGTCATTTCGATGAGGTCTGTAGCAGAGGCCATAGAGCACAGCAAACAAATAATCATGCGTTTAAATATCCTTGTCGTTTTGAAAAATTACCATTGTCACCTGCACAGGAATGCCATGGGGCCAACATTGAAGAAATGTGCTTCTCAAATCTGTCATTAACACTGTTTTCCACACGCTTTTTTCATTGCATTGCCATATAATCAATTGGTCATTGATGCGTCACGAATAACGACAATGCGTCGAAAATTAAAGAAATGTAAACATGAATTATGTTATTACTGTCTAAGCATCGCAAAGCTGTATGCGTAAAGGCGTCTGACGTCACAGTGGCTTGCCTGAAACAAAGGAATTAGAGAAACATGTGCTTACAGGGGCGTCAAACCGCCTTCTCCCGCTGATGGAGCAAAGTTGCTACAGTGACAAAGACAAGCTCCGCGCTCATGGGCAATTTATATGAGGCAACTGTGCTGCGAGTATCTAAGTAGTCGTCGTGCATGGATAAAATGCAATGTTTCAAACAGATCTGATGAATTCACCTACTTTGAAAAAGTGTGCGTTAGGGAGTTCTTTTGACACAAAGCGAAAATCTACAGTCAAGCGTCAATCAGCAGACAGTCGTGTGTTCTTTAGTAATGAGCCTGTTGTCAAAACGGCAGAAAAAAATGTTCACAAACGAAATATTGTTTCTACACTTAAAATGAACAAAGAAAAAATTAGCTAGCCTGATATAAGTCATGTTCATGACGATGCAAATGTAACGAGATTTCGAACTGTTCTGTTGCACACGTTGGGACTCATTTTATTTTTCTACAAAAATCCTTTGCCATGACGGGAATCGAACCCGGGCCGCCCTGCGTGACAAGGCAGATTCCTATCCGCTAGACCATTTGGGAAGACTTGATATGTACACCCTAAGATATCTAAGTGTCATTTCGATGAGGTCTGTAGCAGAGGCCATAGAGCACAGCAAACAAATAATCATGTGTTTAAATATCCTTGTCGTTTTGAAAAATTACCATTGTCACCTGCACAGGAATGCCCTGCAGCCAACATTGAAGAAATGTGCTTCTCAAATCTGTCATTAACACTGTTTTCCACACACTTTTTTCATTGCATTGCCATATAATCAATTGGTCATTGATGCGTCACGAATAACGACAATGCGTCGAAAATTAAAGAAATGTAAACATGAATTATGTTATTACTGTCTAAGCATCGCAAAGCTGTATGCGTAAAGGCGTCTGACGTCACAGTGGCTTGCCTGAAACAAAGGAATTAGAGAAACATGTGCTTACAGGGGCGTCGAACCGCCTTCTCCCGCTGATGGAGCAAAGTTGCTACAGTGACAAAGACAAGCTCCGCGCTCATGGGCAATTTATATGGGGCAACTGTGCTGCGAGTACCTAAGCAGTCGTCGTGCAAGGATAAAATGCAATGTTTCAAACAGATCTGATGAATTCACCTACTTTGAAAAAGTGTGCGTTAGGAAGTTCTTTTGACACAAAGCGAAAATCTACAGTCAAGCGTCAATCAGCAGACAGCCGTGTGTTCTTTAGTCATGAGCCTGTTGTCAAAACGGCAGAAAAAAATGGTCACAAACGAAATATTGTTTCTACACTTAAAATGAACAAAGAAAAAATTAGCTAGCCTGATATAAGTCATGTTCATGACGATGCAAATGTAACGAGATTTCGAACTGTTCTGTTGCACACGTTGGGACTCATTTTATTTTTCTACAAAAAACATCTGCCATGACGGGAATCGAACCCGGGCCGCCCTGCGTTACAAGGTAGATGCCTATCCGCTAGACCATTTGGGAAAACTTGATATGTACACCCTAAGATATCTAAGTGTCATTTCGATGAGGTCTGTAGCAGAGGCCATAGAGCACAGCAAACAAATAATCATGTGTTTAAATATCCTTGTCGTTTTGAAAAATTACCATTGTCACCTGCACAGGAATGCCATGGGGCCAACATTGAAGAAATGTGCTTCTCAAATCTGTCATTAACACTGTTTTCCACACGCTTTTTTCATTGCATTGCCATATAATCAATTGGTCATTGATGCGTCACGAATAACGACAATGCGTCGAAAATTAAAGAAATGTAAACATGAATTATGTTATTACTGTCTAAGCATCGCAAAGCTGTATGCGTAAAGGCGTCTGACGTCACAGTGGCTTGCCTGAAACAAAGGAATTCGAGAAACATGTGCTTACAGGGGCGTCGAAGCGCCTGCTCCAGCTGATGGAGCAAAGTTGCTACAGTGACAAAGACAAGCTCCGCGCTCATGGGCAATTTATATGAGGCAACTGTGCTGCGAGTATCTAAGTAGTCGTCGTGCATGGATAAAATGCAATGTTTCAAACAGATCTGATGAATTCACCTACTTTGAAAAAGTGTGCGTTAGGGAGTTCTTTTGACACAAAGCGAAAATCTACAGTCAAGCGTCAATCAGCAGACAGCCGTGTGTTCTTTAGTAATGAGCCTGTTGTCAAAACGGCAGAAGAAAATGTTCACAAACGAAATATTGTTTCTACACTTAAAATGAACAAAGAAAAAATTAGCTAGCCTGATATAAGTCATGTTCATGACGATGCAAATGTAACGAGATTTCGAACTGTTCTGTTGCACACGTTGGGACTCATTTTATTTTTCTACAAAAAACATTTGCCATGACGGGAATCGAACCCGGGCCGCCCTGCGTTACAAGGTAGATGCCTATCCGCTAGACCATTTGGGAAGACTTGATATGTACACCCTAAGATATCTAAGTGTCATTTCGATGAGGTCTGTAGCAGAGGCCATAGAGCACAGCAAACAAATAATCATGTGTTTAAATATCCTTGTCGTTTTGAAAAATTACCATTGTCACCTGCACAGGAATGCCATGCGGCCAACATTGAAGAAATGTGCTTCTCAAATCTGTCATTAACACTGTTTTCCACACGCTTTTTTCATTGCATTGCCATATAATCAATTGGTCATTGATGCGTCACGAATAACGACAATGCGTCGAAAATTAAAGAAATGTAAACATGAATTATGTTATTACTGTCTAAGCATCGCAAAGCTGTATGCGTAAAGGCGTCTGACGTCACAGTGGCTTGCCTGAAACAAAGGAATCAGAGAAACATGTGCTTACAGGGGCTTCGAAGCGCCTTCTCCCGCTGATGGAGCAAAGTTGCGACAGTGACAAAAATAAGCTCCGCGCTCATGGGCAATTTATATGGGGCAACTGTGCTGCGAGTATCTAAGCAGTCGTCGTGCATGGATAAAATGCAATGTTTCAAACAGATCTGATGAATTCACCTACTTTGAAAAAGTGTGCGTTAGGAAGTTCTTTTGACACAAAGCGAAAATCTACAGTCAAGCGTCAATCAGCAGACAGCCGTGTGTTCTTTAGTCATGAGCCTGTTGTCAAAACGGCAGAAAAAAATGTTCACAAACGAAATATTGTTTCTACACTTAAAATGAACAAAGAAAAAATTAGTTAGCCTGATATAAGTCATGTTCATGACGATGCAAATGTAACGAGATTTCGAACTGTTCTGTTGCACACGTTGGGACTCATTTTATTTTTCTACAAAAAACATTTGCCATGACGGGAAACGAACCCGGGCCGCCCTGCGTTACAAGGTAGATGCCTATCCGCTAGACCATTTGGGAAGACTTGATATGTACACCCTAAGATATCTAAGTGTCATTTCGATGAGGTCTGTAGCAGAGGCCATAGAGCACAGCAAACAAATAATCATGTGTTTAAATATCCTTGTCGTTTTGAAAAATTACCATTGTCACCTGCACAGGAATGCCATGCGGCCAACATTGAAGAAATGTGCTTCTCAAATCTGTCATTAACACTGTTTTCCACACGCTTTTTTCATTGCATTGCCATATAATCAATTGGTCATTGATGCGTCACGAATAACGACAATGCGTCGAAAATTAAAGAAATGTAAACATGAATTATGTTATTACTGTCTAAGCATCGCAAAGCTGTATGCGTAAAGGCGTCTGACGTCACAGTGGCTTGCCTGAAACAAAGGAATCAGAGAAACATGTGCTTACAGGGGCTTCGAAGCGCCTTCTCCCGCTGATGGAGCAAAGTTGCGACAGTGACAAAGATAAGCTCCGCGCTCATGGGCAATTTATATGGGGCAACTGTGCTGCGAGTATCTAAGCAGTCGTCGTGCATGGATAAAATGCAATGTTTGAAACAGATCTGATGAATTCACCTACTTTGAAAAAGTGTGCGTTAGGGAGTTCTTTTGACACAAAGCGAAAATCTACAGTCAAGCGTCAATCAGCAGACAGCCGTGTGTTCTTTAGTCATGAGCCTGTTGTCAAAACGGCAGAAAAAAATGTTCACAAACGAAATATTGTTTCTACACTTAAAATGAACAAAGAAAAAATGAGCTAGCCTGATATAAGTCATGTTCATGACGATGCAAATGTAACGAGATTTCGAACTGTTCTGTTGCACACGTTGGGACTCATTTTATTTTTCTACAAAAATCATTTGCCATGACGGGAATCGAACCCAGGCCGCCCTGCGTGACAAGGCAGATTCCTATCCGCTAGACCATTTGGGAAGACTTGATATGTACACCCTAAGATATCTAAGTGTCATTTCGATGAGGTCTGTCGCAGAGGCCATAGAGCACACCATACAAATAATCATGTGTTTAAATATCCTTGTCGTTTTGAAAAATTACCATTGTCACCTGCACAGGAATGCCATGCGGCCAACATTGAAGAAATGTGCTTCTCAAATCTGTCATTAACACTGTTTTCCACACGCTTTTTTCATTGCATTGCCATTTAATCAATTGGTCATTGATGCGTCACGAATAACGACAATGCGTCGAAAATTAAAGAAATGTAAACATGAATTATGTTATTACTGTCTAAGCATCGCAAAGCTGTATGCGCAAAGGCGTCTGACGTCACTGTGGCTTGCCTGAAACAAAGGAATTAGAGAAACATGTGCTTACAGGGGCGTCGAACCGGCTTGTCCCCCTGATGGAGCAAAGTTGCTACAGTGACAAAGACAAGCTCCGCGCTCATGGGCAATTTATATGGGGCAACTGTGCTGCGAGTATCTAAGCAGTCGTCGTGCATGGATAAAATGCAATGTTTCAAACAGATCTGATGAATTCACCTACTTTGAAAAAGTGTGCGTTAGGAAGTTCTTTTGACACAAAGCGAAAATCTACAGTCAAGCGTCAATCAGCAGACAGCCGTGTGTTCTTTAGTCATGAGCCTGTTGTCAAAACGGCAGAAAAAAATGTTCACAAACGAAATATTGTTTCTACACTTAAAATGAACAAAGAAAAAATTAGTTAGCCTGATATAAGTCATGTTCATGACGATGCAAATGTAACGAGATTTCGAACTGTTCTGTTGCACACGTTGGGACTCATTTTATTTTTCTACAAAAAACATTTGCCATGACGGGAAACGAACCCGGGCCGCCCTGCGTTACAAGGTAGATGCCTATCCGCTAGACCATTTGGGAAGACTTGATATGTACACCCTAAGATATCTAAGTGTCATTTCGATGAGGTCTGTAGCAGAGGCCATAGAGCACAGCAAACAAATAATCATGTGTTTAAATATCCTTGTCGTTTTGAAAAATTACCATTGTCACCTGCACAGGAATGCCATGCGGCCAACATTGAAGAAATGTGCTTCTCAAATCTGTCATTAACACTGTTTTCCACACGCTTTTTTCATTGCATTGCCATATAATCAATTGGTCATTGATGCGTCACGAATAACGACAATGCGTCGAAAATTAAAGAAATGTAAACATGAATTATGTTATTACTGTCTAAGCATCGCAAAGCTGTATGCGTAAAGGCGTCTGACGTCACAGTGGCTTGCCTGAAACAAAGGAATCAGAGAAACATGTGCTTACAGGGGCTTCGAAGCGCCTTCTCCCGCTGATGGAGCAAAGTTGCGACAGTGACAAAGATAAGCTCCGCGCTCATGGGCAATTTATATGGGGCAACTGTGCTGCGAGTATCTAAGCAGTCGTCGTGCATGGATAAAATGCAATGTTTCAAACAGATCTGATGAATTCACCTACTTTGAAAAAGTGTGCGTTAGGAAGTTCTTTTGACACAAAGCGAAAATCTACTGTCAAGCGTCAATCAGCAGACAGCCGTGTGTTCTTTAGTCATGAGCCTGTTGTCAAAACGGCAGAAAAAAATGTTCACAAACGAAATATTGTTTCTACACTTAAAATGAACAAAGAAAAAATTAGTTAGCCTGATATAAGTCATGTTCATGACGATGCAAATGTAACGAGATTTCGAACTGTTCTGTTGCACACGTTGGGACTCATTTTATTTTTCTACAAAAAACATTTGCCATGACGGGAAACGAACCCGGGCCGCCCTGCGTTACAAGGTAGATGCCTATCCGCTAGACCATTTGGGAAGACTTGATATGTACACCCTAAGATATCTAAGTGTCATTTCGATGAGGTCTGTAGCAGAGGCCATAGAGCACAGCAAACAAATAATCATGTGTTTAAATATCCTTGTCGTTTTGAAAAATTACCATTGTCACCTGCACAAGAATGCCATGCGGCCAACATTGAAGAAATGTGCTTCTCAAATCTGTCATTAACACTGTTTTCCACACGCTTTTTTCATTGCATTGCCATATAATCAATTGGTCATTGATGCGTCACGAATAACGACAATGCGTCGAAAATTAAAGAAATGTAAACATGAATTATGTTATTACTGTCTAAGCATCGCAAAGCTGTATGCGTAAAGGCGTCTGACGTCACAGTGGCTTGCCTGAAACAAAGGAATCAGAGAAACATGTGCTTACAGGGGCTTCGAAACGCCTTCTCCCGCTGATGGAGCAAAGTTGCGACAGTGACAAAGATAAGCTCCGCGCTCATGGGCAATTTATATGGGGCAACTGTGCTGCGAGTATCTAAGCAGTCGTCGTGCATGGATAAAATGCAATGTTTCAAACAGATCTGATGAATTCACCTACTTTGAAAAAGTGTGCGTTAGGGAGTTCTTTTGACACAAAGCGAAAATCTACAGTCAAGCGTCAATCAGCAGACAGCCGTGTGTTCTTTAGTCATGAGCCTGTTGTCAAAACGGCAGAAAAAAATGTTCACAAACGAAATATTGTTTCTACACTTAAAATGAACAAAGAAAAAATGAGCTAGCCTGATATAAGTCATGTTCATGACGATGCAAATGTAACGAGATTTCGAACTGTTCTGTTGCACACGTTGGGACTCATTTTATTTTTCTACAAAAATCATTTGCCATGACGGGAATCGAACCCGGGCCGCCCTGCGTGACAAGGCAGATTCCTATCCGCTAGACCATTTGGGAAGACTTGATAGGTACACCCTAAGATATCTAAGTGTCATTTCGATGAGGTCTGTAGCAGAGGCCATAGAGCACAGCAAACAAATAATCATGTGTTTAAATATCCTTGTCGTTTTGAAAAATTACCATTGTCACCTGCACAGGAATGCCATGCGGCCAACATTGAAGAAATGTGCTTCTCAAATCTGTCATTAACACTGTTTTCCACACGCTTTTTTCATTGCATTGCCATATAATCAATTGGTCATTGATGCGTCACGAATAACGACAATGCGTCGAAAATTAAAGAAATGTAAACATGAATTATGTTATTACTGTCTAAGCATCGCAAAGCTGTATGCGTAAAGGCGTCTGCCGTCACAGTGGCTTGCCTGAAACAAAGGAATTAGAGAAACATGTGCTTACAGGGGCGTCGAACCGCCTTCTCCCGCTGATGGAGCAAAGTTGCTACAGTGACAAAGACAAGCTCCGCGCTCATGGGCAATTTATAT
The DNA here is from genome assembly GCF_951799395.1 of Argentina silus. NCBI lineage: Eukaryota > Metazoa > Chordata > Actinopteri > Argentiniformes > Argentinidae > Argentina > Argentina silus. The sequence goes on along the minus strand of NW_028152885.1, from coordinate 236,150 downwards.
GGGGCAACTGTGCTGCGAGTATCTAAGCAGTCGTCGTGCATGGATAAAATGCAATGTTTCAAACAGATCTGATGAATTCACCTACTTTGAAAAAGTGTGCGTTAGGGAGTTCTTTTGACACAAAGCGAAAATCTACAGTCAAGCGTCAATCAGCAGACAGCCGTGTGTTCTTTAGTCATGAGCCTGTTGTCAAAACGGCAGAACAAAATGTTCACAAACGAAATATTGTTTCTACACTTAAAATGAACAAAGAAAAAATGAGCTAGCCTGATATAAGTCATGTTCATGACGATGCAAATGTAACGAGATTTCGAACTGTTCTGTTGCACACGTTGGGACTCATTTTATTTTTCTACAAAAAACATTTGCCATGACGGGAATCGAACCCGGGCCGCCATGGGTTACAAGGTAGATGCCTATCCGCTATACCATTTGGGAAAACTTGGTATGTATACCCTAAGATATCTAAGTGTCATTTCGAAGAGGTCTGTAGCAGAGGCCATAGAGCACAGCAAACAAATAATCATGTGTATAAATATCCTTGTCGTTTTGAAAAATTACCATTGTCACCTGCACAGGAATGCCATGCGGCCAACATTGAAGAAATGTGCTTCTCAAATCTGTCATTAACACTGTTTTCCACACGCTTTTTTCATTGCATTGCCATATAATCAATTGGTCATTGATGCGTCACGAATAACGACAATGCGTCGAAAATTAAAGAAATGTAAACATGAATTATGTTATTACTGTCTAAGCATCGCAAAGCTGTATGCGTAAAGGCGTCTGCCGTCACAGTGGCTTGCCTGAAACAAAGGAATTAGAGAAACATGTGCTTACAGGGTCGTCAACCGCCTTCTCCCGCTGATGGAGCAAAGTTGCTACAGTGACAAAGACAAGCTCCGCGCTCATGGGCAATTTATATGAGGCAACTGTGCTGCGAGTATCTAAGCAGTCGTCGTGCATGGATAAAATGCAATGTTTCAAACAGATCTGATGAATTCACCTACTTTGAAAAAGTGTGCGTTAGGAAGTTCTTTTGACACAAAGCGAAAATCTACAGTCAAGCGTCAATCAGCAGACAGCCGTGTGTTCTTTAGTCATGAGCCTGTTGTCAAAACGGCAGAAAAAAATGTTCACAAACGAAATATTGTTTCTACACTTAAAATGAACAAAGAAAAAATTAGTTAGCCTGATATAAGTCATGTTCATGACGATGCAAATGTAACGAGATTTCGAACTGTTCTGTTGCACACGTTGGGACTCATTTTATTTTTCTACAAAAAACATTTGCCATGACGGGAATCGAACCCGGGCCGCCCTGCATTACAAGGTAGATGCCTATCCGCTAGACCATTTGGGAAGACTTGATAGGTACACCCTAAGATATCTAAGTGTCATTTCGATGAGGTCTGTAGCAGAGGCCATAGAGCACAGCAAACAAATAATCATGTGTTTAAATATCCTTGTCGTTTTGAAAAATTACCATTGTCACCTGCACAGGAATGCCATGCGGCCAACATTGAAGAAATGTGCTTCTCAAATCTGTCATTAACACTGTTTTCCACACGCTTTTTTCATTGCATTGCCATATAATCAATTGGTCATTGATGCGTCACGAATAACGACAATGCGTCGAAAATTAAAGAAATGTAAACATGAATTATGTTATTACTGTCTAAGCATCGCAAAGCTGTATGCGTAAAGGCGTCTGCCGTCACAGTGGCTTGCCTGAAACAAAGGAATTAGAGAAACAAGTGCTTACAGGGGCGTCGAACCGCCTTCTCCCGCTGATGGAGCAAAGTTGCTACAGTGACAAAGACAAGCTCCGCGCTCATGGGCAATTTATATGGGGCAACTGTGCTGCGAGTACCTAAGGAGTCGTCGTGCATGGATAAAATGCAATGTTTCAAACAGATCTGATGAATTCACCTACTTTGAAAAAGTGTGCGTTAGGAAGATCTTTTGACACAAAGCGAAAATCTACAGTCAAGCGTCAATCAGCAGACAGCCGTGTGTTCTTTAGTCATGAGCCTGTTGTCAAAACGGCAGAAAAAAATGTTCACAAACGAAATATTGTTTCTACACTTAAAATGAACAAAGAAAAAATGAGCTAGCCTGATATAAGTCATGTTCATGACAATGCAAATGTAACGAGATTTCGAACTGTTCTGTTGCACACGTTGGGACTCATTTTATTTTTCTACAAAAAACATTTGCCATGACGGGAATCGAACCCGGGCCGCCATGGGTTACAAGGTAGATGCCTATCCGCTATACCATTTGGGAAGACTTGATATGTACACCCTAAGATATCTAAGTGTCATTTCGAAGAGGTCTGTAGCAGAGGCCATAGAGCACAGCAAACAAATAATCATGTGTATAAATATCCTTGTCGTTTTGAAAAATTACCATTGTCACCTGCACAGGAATGCCATGCGGCCAACATTGAAGAAATGTGCTTCTCAAATCTGTCATTAACACTGTTTTCCACACGCTTTTTTCATTGCATTGCCATATAATCAATTGGTCATTGATGCGTCACGAATAACGACAATGCGTCGAAAATTAAAGAAATGTAAACATGAATTATGTTATTACTGTCTAAGCATCGCAAAGCTGTATGCGTAAAGGCGTCTGACGTCACAGTGGCTTGCCTGAAACAAAGGAATCAGAGAAACATGTGCTTACAGGGGCGTCGAAGCGCCTTCTCCCGCTGATGGAGCAAAGTTGCGACAGTGACAAAGATAAGCTCCGCGCTCATGGGCAATTTATATGGGGCAACTGTGCTGCGAGTATCTAAGCAGTCGTCGTGCATGGATAAAATGCAATGTTTCAAACAGATCTGATGAATTCACCTACTTTGAAAAAGTGTGCGTTAGGGAGTTCTTTTGACACAAAGCGAAAATCTACAGTCAAGCGTCAAATAGCAGACAGCCGTGTGTTCTTTAGTAATGAGCCTGTTGTCAAAACGGCAGAAAAAAATGGTCACAAACGAAATATTGTTTCTACACTTAAAATGAACAAAGAAAAAATGAGCTAGCCTGATATAAGTCATGTTCATGACGATGCAAATGTAACGAGATTTCGAACTGTTCTGTTGCACACGTTGGGACTCATTTTATTTTTCTACAAAAAACATTTGCCATGACGGGAATCGAACCCGGGCCGCCCTGCATTACAAGGTAGATGCCTATCCGCTAGACCATTTGGGAAGACTTGATAGGTACACCCTAAGATATCTAAGTGTCATTTCGACGAGGTCTGTAGCAGAGGCCATAGAGCACAGCAAACAAATAATCATGTGTTTAAATATCCTTGTCGTTTTGAAAAATTACCATTGTCACCTGCACAGGAATGCCATGCGGCCAACATTGAAGAAATGTGCTTCTCAAATCTGTCATTAACACTGTTTTCCACACGCTTTTTTCATTGCATTGCCATATAATCAATTGGTCATTGATGCGTCACGAATAACGACAATGCGTCGAAAATTAAAGAAATGTAAACATGAATTATGTTATTACTGTCTAAGCATCGCAAAGCTGTATGCGTAAAGGCGTCTGCCGTCACAGTGGCTTGCCTGAAACAAAGGAATTAGAGAAACAAGTGCTTACAGGGGCGTCGAACCGCCTTCTCCCGCTGATGGAGCAAAGTTGCTACAGTGACAAAGACAAGCTCCGCGCTCATGGGCAATTTATATGGGGCAACTGTGCTGCGAGTACCTAAGCAGTCGTCGTGCATGGATAAAATGCAATGTTTCAAACAGATCTGATGAATTCACCTACTTTGAAAAAGTGTGCGTTAGGAAGATCTTTTGACACAAAGCGAAAATCTACAGTCAAGCGTCAATCAGCAGACAGCCGTGTGTTCTTTAGTCATGAGCCTGTTGTCAAAACGGCAGAAAAAAATGTTCACAAACGAAATATTGTTTCTACACTTAAAATGAACAAAGAAAAAATGAGCTAGCCTGATATAAGTCATGTTCATGACAATGCAAATGTAACGAGATTTCGAACTGTTCTGTTGCACACGTTGGGACTCATTTTATTTTTCTACAAAAAACATTTGCCATGACGGGAATCGAACCCGGGCCGCCATGGGTTACAAGGTAGATGCCTATCCGCTATACCATTTGGGAAGACTTGATATGTACACCCTAAGATATCTAAGTGTCATTTCGAAGAGGTCTGTAGCAGAGGCCATAGAGCACAGCAAACAAATAATCATGTGTATAAATATCCTTGTCGTTTTGAAAAATTACCATTGTCACCTGCACAGGAATGCCATGCGGCCAACATTGAAGAAATGTGCTTCTCAAATCTGTCATTAACACTGTTTTCCACACGCTTTTTTCATTGCATTGCCATATAATCAATTGGTCATTGATGCGTCACGAATAACGACAATGCGTCGAAAATTAAAGAAATGTAAACATGAATTATGTTATTACTGTCTAAGCATCGCAAAGCTGTATGCGTAAAGGCGTCTGACGTCACAGTGGCTTGCCTGAAACAAAGGAATCAGAGAAACATGTGCTTACAGGGGCGTCGAAGCGCCTTCTCCCGCTGATGGAGCAAAGTTGCGACAGTGACAAAGATAAGCTCCGCGCTCATGGGCAATTTATATGGGGCAACTGTGCTGCGAGTATCTAAGCAGTCGTCGTGCATGGATAAAATGCAATGTTTCAAACAGATCTGATGAATTCACCTACTTTGAAAAAGTGTGCGTTAGGGAGTTCTTTTGACACAAAGCGAAAATCTACAGTCAAGCGTCAAATAGCAGACAGCCGTGTGTTCTTTAGTAATGAGCCTGTTGTCAAAACGGCAGAAAAAAATGGTCACAAACGAAATATTGTTTCTACACTTAAAATGAACAAAGAAAAAATGAGCTAGCCTGATATAAGTCATGTTCATGACGATGCAAATGTAACGAGATTTCGAACTGTTCTGTTGCACACGTTGGGACTCATTTTATTTTTCTACAAAAAACATTTGCCATGACGGGAATCGAAACCGGGCCGCCCTGCGTTACAAAGTAGATGCCTATCCGCTAGACCATTTGGGAAGACTTGATATGTACACCCTAAGATATCTAAGTGTCATTTCGATGAGGTCTGTAGCAGAGGCCATAGAGCACAGCAAACAAATAATCATGTGTTTAAATATCCTTGTCGTTTTGAAAAATTACCATTGTCACCTGCACAGGAATGCCCTGCGGCCAACATTGAAGAAATGTGCTTCTCAAATCTGTCATTAACACTGTTTTCCACACGCTTTTTTCATTGCATTGCCATATAATCAATTGGTCATTGATGCGTCACGAATAACGACAATGCGTCGAAAATTAAAGAAATGTAAACATGAATTATGTTATTACTGTCTAAGCATCGCAAAGCTGTATGCGTAAAGGCGTCTGACGTCACAGTGGCTTGCCTGAAACAAAGGAATTAGAGAAACATGTGCTTACAGGGGCGTCGAACCGCCTTCTCCCGCTGATGGAGCAAAGTCGCTACAGTGACAAAGACAAGCTCCGCGCTCATGGGCAATTTATATGAGGCAACTGTGCTGCGAGTATCTAAGTAGTCGTCGTGCATGGATAAAATGCAATGTTTCAAACAGATCTGATGAATTCACCTACTTTGAAAAAGTGTGCGTTAGGGAGTTCTTTTGACACAAAGCGAAAATCTACAGTCAAGCGTCAATCAGCAGACAGCCGTGTGTTCTTTAGTAATGAGCCTGTTGTCAAAACGGCAGAAAAAAATGTTCACAAACGAAATATTGTTTCTACACTTAAAATGAACAAAGAAAAAATTAGCTAGCCTGGTATAAGTCATGTTCATGACGATGCAAATGTAACGAGATATCGAACTGTTCTGTTGCACACGTTGGGACTCATTTTATTTTTCTACAAAAATCCTTTGCCATGACGGGAATCGAACCCGGGCCGCCCTGCGTGACAAGGCAGATTCCTATCCACTAGACCATTTGGGAAGACTTGATATGTACACCCTAAGATATCTAAGTGTCATTTCGATGAGGTCTGTAGCAGAGGCCATAGAGCACAGCAAACAAATAATCATGTGTTTAAATATCCTTGTCGTTTTGAAAAATTACCATTGTCACCTGCACAGGAATGCCCTGCGGCCAACATTGAAGAAATGTGCTTCTCAAATCTGTCATTAACACTGTTTTCCACACGCTTTTTTCATTGCATTGCCATATAATCAATTGGTCATTGATGCGTCACGAATAACGACAATGCGTCGAAAATTAAAGAAATGTAAACATGAATTATGTTATTACTGTCTAAGCATCGCAAAGCTGTATGCGTAAAGGCGTCTGCCGTCACAGTGGCTTGCCTGAAACAAAGGAATTAGTGAAACATGTGCTTACAGGGGCGTCGAACCGCCTTCTCCCGCTGATGGAGCAAAGTTGCTACAGTGACAAAGACAAGCTCCGCGCTCATGGGCAATTTATATGGGGCAACTGTGCTGCGAGTATCTAAGCAGTCGTCGTGCATGGATAAAATGCAATGTTTCAAACAGATCTGATGAATTCACCTACTTTGAAAAAGTGTGCGTTAGGAAGTTCTTTTGACACAAAGCGAAAATCTACAGTCAAGCGTCAATCAGCAGACAGCCGTGTGTTCTTTAGTCATGAGCCTGTTGTCAAAACGGCAGAAAAAAATGTTCACAAACGAAATATTGTTTCTACACTTAAAATGAACAAAGAAAAAATTAGTTAGCCTGATATAAGTCATGTTCATGACGATGCAAATGTAACGAGATTTCGAACTGTTCTGTTGCACACGTTGGGACTCATTTTATTTTTCTACAAAAAACATTTGCCATGACAGGAAACGAACCCGGGCCGCCCTGCGTTACAAGGTAGATGCCTATCCGCTAGACCATTTGGGAAGACTTGATATGCACACCCTAAGATATCTAAGTGTCATTTCGATGAGGTCTGTAGCAGAGGCCATAGAGCACAGCAAACAAATAATCATGTGTTTAAATATCCTTGTCGTTTTGAAAAATTACCATTGTCACCTGCACAGGAATGCCATGCGGCCAACATTGAAGAAATGTGCTTCTCAAATCTGTCATTAACACTGTTTTCCACACGCTTTTTTCATTGCATTGCCATATAATCAATTGGTCATTGATGCGTCACGAATAACGACAATGCGTCGAAAATTAAAGAAATGTAAACATGAATTATGTTATTACTGTCTAAGCATCGCAAAGCTGTATGCGTAAAGGCGTCTGACGTCACAGTGGCTTGCCTGAAACAAAGGAATTAGAGAAACATGTGCTTACAGGGGCGTCGAACCGCCTTCTCCCGCTGATGGAGCAAAGTTGCTACAGTGACAAAGACAAGCTCCGCGCTCATGGGCAATTTATATGAGGCAACTGTGCTGCGAGTATCTAAGTAGTCGTCGTGCATGGATAAAATGCAATGTTTCAAACAGATCTGATGAATTCACCTACTTTGAAAAAGTGTGCGTTAGGGAGTTCTTTTGACACAAAGCGAAAATCTACAGTCAAGCGTCAATCAGCAGACAGCCGTGTGTTCTTTAGTAATGAGCCTGTTGTCAAAACGGCAGAAAAAAATGGTCACAAACGAAATATTGTTTCTACACTTAAAATGAACAAAGAAAAAATTAGCTAGCCTGATATAAGTCATGTTCATGACGATGCAAATGTAACGAGATTTCGAACTGTTCTGTTGCACACGTTGGGACTCATTTTATTTTTCTACAAAAAACATTTGCCATGACGGGAATCGAACCCGGGCCGCCCTGCATTACAAGGTAGATGCCTATCCGCTAGACCATTTGGGAAGACTTGATAGGTACACCCTAAGATATCTAAGTGTCATTTCGATGAGGTCTGTAGCAGAGGCCATAGAGCACAGCAAACAAATAATCATGTGTTTAAATATCCTTGTCGTTTTGAAAAATTACCATTGTCACCTGCACAGGAATGCCATGCGGCCAACATTGAAGAAATGTGCTTCTCAAATCTGTCATTAACACTGTTTTCCACACGCTTTTTTCATTGCATTGCCATATAATCAATTGGTCATTGATGCGTCACGAATAACGACAATGCGTCGAAAATTAAAGAAATGTAAACATGAATTATGTTATTACTGTCTAAGCATCGCAAAGCTGTATGCGTAAAGGCGTCTGCCGTCACAGTGGCTTGCCTGAAACAAAGGAATTAGAGAAACAAGTGCTTACAGGGGCGTCGAACCGCCTTCTCCCGCTGATGGAGCAAAGTTGCTACAGTGACAAAGACAAGCTCCGCGCTCATGGGCAATTTATATGGGGCAACTGTGCTGCGAGTACCTAAGCAGTCGTCGTGCATGGATAAAATGCAATGTTTCAAACAGATCTGATGAATTCACCTACTTTGAAAAAGTGTGCGTTAGGAAGATCTTTTGACACAAAGCGAAAATCTACAGTCAAGCGTCAATCAGCAGACAGCCGTGTGTTCTTTAGTCATGAGCCTGTTGTCAAAACGGCAGAAAAAAATGTTCACAAACGAAATATTGTTTCTACACTTAAAATGAACAAAGAAAAAATGAGCTAGCCTGATATAAGTCATGTTCATGACAATGCAAATGTAACGAGATTTCGAACTGTTCTGTTGCACACGTTGGGACTCATTTTATTTTTCTACAAAAAACATTTGCCATGACGGGAATCGAACCCGGGCCGCCATGGGTTACAAGGTAGATGCCTATCCGCTATACCATTTGGGAAGACTTGATATGTACACCCTAAGATATCTAAGTGTCATTTCGAAGAGGTCTGTAGCAGAGGCCATAGAGCACAGCAAACAAATAATCATGTGTATAAATATCCTTGTCGTTTTGAAAAATTACCATTGTCACCTGCACAGGAATGCCATGCGGCCAACATTGAAGAAATGTGCTTCTCAAATCTGTCATTAACACTGTTTTCCACACGCTTTTTTCATTGCATTGCCATATAATCAATTGGTCATTGATGCGTCACGAATAACGACAATGCGTCGAAAATTAAAGAAATGTAAACATGAATTATGTTATTACTGTCTAAGCATCGCAAAGCTGTATGCGTAAAGGCGTCTGACGTCACAGTGGCTTGCCTGAAACAAAGGAATCAGAGAAACATGTGCTTACAGGGGCGTCGAAGCGCCTTCTCCCGCTGATGGAGCAAAGTTGCGACAGTGACAAAGATAAGCTCCGCGCTCATGGGCAATTTATATGGGGCAACTGTGCTGCGAGTATCTAAGCAGTCGTCGTGCATGGATAAAATGCAATGTTTCAAACAGATCTGATGAATTCACCTACTTTGAAAAAGTGTGCGTTAGGGAGTTCTTTTGACACAAAGCGAAAATCTACAGTCAAGCGTCAAATAGCAGACAGCCGTGTGTTCTTTAGTAATGAGCCTGTTGTCAAAACGGCAGAAAAAAATGGTCACAAACGAAATATTGTTTCTACACTTAAAATGAACAAAGAAAAAATGAGCTAGCCTGATATAAGTCATGTTCATGACGATGCAAATGTAACGAGATTTCGAACTGTTCTGTTGCACACGTTGGGACTCATTTTATTTTTCTACAAAAAACATTTGCCATGACGGGAATCGAAACCGGGCCGCCCTGCGTTACAAAGTAGATGCCTATCCGCTAGACCATTTGGGAAGACTTGATATGTACACCCTAAGATATCTAAGTGTCATTTCGATGAGGTCTGTAGCAGAGGCCATAGAGCACAGCAAACAAATAATCATGTGTTTAAATATCCTTGTCGTTTTGAAAAATTACCATTGTCACCTGCACAGGAATGCCCTGCGGCCAACATTGAAGAAATGTGCTTCTCAAATCTGTCATTAACACTGTTTTCCACACGCTTTTTTCATTGCATTGCCATATAATCAATTGGTCATTGATGCGTCACGAATAACGACAATGCGTCGAAAATTAAAGAAATGTAAACATGAATTATGTTATTACTGTCTAAGCATCGCAAAGCTGTATGCGTAAAGGCGTCTGACGTCACAGTGACTTGCCTGAAACAAAGGAATTAGAGAAACATGTGCTTACAGGGGCGTCGAACCGCCTTCTCCCGCTGATGGAGCAAAGTTGCTACAGTGACAAAGACAAGCTCCGCGCTCATGGGCAATTTATATGAGGCAACTGTGCTGCGAGTATCTAAGTAGTCGTCGTGCATGGATAAAATGCAATGTTTCAAACAGATCTGATGAATTCACCTACTTTGAAAAAGTGTGCGTTAGGGAGTTCTTTTGACACAAAGCGAAAATCTACAGTCAAGCGTCAATCAGCAGACAGTCGTGTGTTCTTTAGTAATGAGCCTGTTGTCAAAACGGCAGAAAAAAATGTTCACAAACGAAATATTGTTTCTACACTTAAAATGAACAAAGAAAAAATGAGCTAGCCTGATATAAGTCATGTTCATGACGATGCAAATGTAACGAGATATCGAACTGTTCTGTTGCACACGTTGGGACTCATTTTATTTTTCTACAAAAATCCTTTGCCATGACGTCAATCGAACCCGGGCCGCCCTGCGTGACAAGGCAGATTCCTATCCGCTAGACCATTTGGGAAGACTTGATATGTACACCCTAAGATATCTAAGTGTCATTTCGATGAGGTCTGTAGCAGAGGCCATAGAGCACAGCAAACAAATAATCATGTGTTTAAATATCCTTGTCGTTTTGAAAAATTACCATTGTCACCTGCACAGGAATGCCATGCGGCCAACATTGAAGAAATGTGCTTCTCAAATCTGTCATTAACACTGTTTTCCACACGCTTTTTTCATTGCATTGCCATATAATCAATTGGTCATTGATGCGTCACGAATAACGACAATGCGTCGAAAATTAATGAAATGTAAACATGAATTATGTTATTACTGTCTAAGCATCGCAAAGCTGTATGCGTAAAGGCGTCTGACGTCACAGTGGCTTGCCTGAAACAAAGGAATTAGAGAAACATGTGCTTACAGGGGCGTCGAACCGCCTTCTCCCGCTGATGGAGCAAAGTTGCTGCAGTGACAAAGACAAGCTCCGCGCTCATGGGCAATTTATATGAGGCAACTGTGCTGCGAGTATCTAAGTAGTCGTCGTGCATGGATAAAATGCAATGTTTCAAACAGATCTGATGAATTCACCTACTTTGAAAAAGTGTGCGTTAGGGAGTTCTTTTGACACAAAGCGAAAATCTACAGTCAAGCGTCAATCAGCAGACAGCCGTGTGTTCTTTAGTCATGAGCCTGTTGTCAAAACGGCAGAAAAAAATGGTCACAAACGAAATATTGTTTCTACACTTAAAATGAACAAAGAAAAAATGAGCTAGCCTGATATAAGTCATTTTCATGACGATGCAAATGTAACTAGATTTCGAACTGTTCTGTTGCACACGTTGGGACTCATTTTATTTTTCTACAAAAAACATTTGCCATGACGGGAATCGAACCCGGGCCGCCCTGCGTTACAAGGTAGATGCCTATCCGCTAGACCATTTGGGAAAACTTGATATGTACACCCTAAGATATCTAAGTGTCATTTCGATGAGGTCTGTAGCAGAGGCCATAGAGCACAGCAAACAAATAATCATGTGTTTAAATATCCTTGTCGTTTTGAAAAATTACCATTGTCACCTGCACAGGAATGCCCTGCGGCCAACATTGAAGAAATGTGCTTCTCAAATCTGTCATTAACACTGTTTTCCACACGCTTTTTTCATTGCATTGCCATATAATCAATTGGTCATTGATGCGTCACGAATAACGACAATGCGTCGAAAATTAATGAAATGTAAACATGAATTATGTTATTACTGTCTAAGCATCGCAAAGCTGTATGCGTAAAGGCGTCTGACGTCACAGTGGCTTGCCTGAAACAAAGGAATTAGAGAAACATGTGCTTACAGGGGCGTCGAACCGCCTTCTCCCGCTGATGGAGCAAAGTTGCTGCAGTGACAAAGACAAGCTCCGCGCTCATGGGCAATTTATATGAGGCAACTGTGCTGCGAGTATCTAAGTAGTCGTCGTGCATGGATAAAATGCAATGTTTCAAACAGATCTGATGAATTCACCTACTTTGAAAAAGTGTGCGTTAGGGAGTTCTTTTGACACAAAGCGAAAATCTACAGTCAAGCGTCAATCAGCAGACAGCCGTGTGTTCTTTAGTCATGAGCCTGTTGTCAAAACGGCAGAAAAAAATGGTCACAAACGAAATATTGTTTCTACACTTAAAATGAACAAAGAAAAAATGAGCTAGCCTGATATAAGTCATTTTCATGACGATGCAAATGTAACTAGATTTCGAACTGTTCTGTTGCACACGTTGGGACTCATTTTATTTTTCTACAAAAAACATTTGCCATGACGGGAATCGAACCCGGGCCGCCCTGCGTTACAAGGTAGATGCCTATCCGCTAGACCATTTGGGAAAACTTGATATGTACACCCTAAGATATCTAAGTGTCATTTCGATGAGGTCTGTAGCAGAGGCCATAGAGCACAGCAAACAAATAATCATGTGTTTAAATATCCTTGTCGTTTTGAAAAATTACCATTGTCACCTGCACAGGAATGCCCTGCGGCCAACATTGAAGAAATGTGCTTCTCAAATCTGTCATTAACACTGTTTTCCACACGCTTTTTTCATTGCATTGCCATATAATCAATTGGTCATTGATGCGTCACGAATAACGACAATGCGTCGAAAATTAAAGAAATGTAAACATGAATTATGTTATTACTGTCTAAGCATCGCAAAGCTGTATGCGTAAAGGCGTCTGACGTCACAGTGGCTTGCCTGAAACAAAGGAATTAGAGAAACATGTGCTTACAGGGGCGTCGAACCGCCTTCTCCCGCTGATGGAGCAAAGTCGCTACAGTGACAAAGACAAGCTCCGCGCTCATGGGCAATTTATATGAGGCAACTGTGCTGCGAGTATCTAAGTAGTCGTCGTGCATGGATAAAATGCAATGTTTCAAACAGATCTGATGAATTCACCTACTTTGAAAAAGTGTGCGTTAGGGAGTTCTTTTGACACAAAGCGAAAATCTACAGTCAAGCGTCAATCAGCAGACAGTCGTGTGTTCTTTAGTAATGAGCCTGTTGTCAAAACGGCAGAAAAAAATGTTCACAAACGAAATATTGTTTCTACACTTAAAATGAACAAAGAAAAAATTAGCTAGCCTGATATAAGTCATGTTCATGACGATGCAAATGTAACGAGATATCGAACTGTTCTGTTGCACACGTTGGGACTCATTTTATTTTTCTACAAAAATCCTTTGCCATGACGGGAATCGAACCCGGGCCGCCCTGCGTGACAAGGCAGATTCCTATCCGCTAGACCATTTGGGAAGACTTGATATGTACACCCTAAGATATCTAAGTGTCATTTCGATGAGGTCTGTAGCAGAGGCCATAGAGCACAGCAAACAAATAATCATGTGTTTAAATATCCTTGTCGTTTTGAAAAATTACCATTGTCACCTGCACAGGAATGCCCTGCGGCCAACATTGAAGAAATGTGCTTCTCAAATCTGTCATTAACACTGTTTTCCACACGCTTTTTTCATTGCATTGCCATATAATCAATTGGTCATTGATGCGTCACGAATAACGACAATGCGTCGAAAATTAAAGAAATGTAAACATGAATTATGTTATTACTGTCTAAGCATCGCAAAGCTGTATGCGTAAAGGCGTCTGACGTCACAGTGGCTTGCCTGAAACAAAGGAATTAGAGAAACATGTGCTTACAGGGGCGTCGAACCGCCTTCTCCCGCTGATGGAGCAAAGTTGCTACAGTGACAAAGACAAGCTCCGCGCTCATGGGCAATTTATATGAGGCAACTGTGCTGCGAGTATCTAAGTAGTCGTCGTGCATGGATAAAATGCAATGTTTCAAACAGATCTGATGAATTCACCTACTTTGAAAAAGTGTGCGTTAGGGAGTTCTTTTGACACAAAGCGAAAATCTACAGTCAAGCGTCAATCAGCAGACAGTCGTGTGTTCTTTAGTAATGAGCCTGTTGTCAAAACGGCAGAAAAAAATGTTCACAAACGAAATATTGTTTCTACACTTAAAATGAACAAAGAAAAAATTAGCTAGCCTGATATAAGTCATGTTCATGACGATGCAAATGTAACGAGATATCGAACTGTTCTGTTGCACACGTTGGGACTCATTTTATTTTTCTACAAAAATCCTTTGCCATGACGGCAATCGAACCCGGGCCGCCCTGCGTGACAAGGCAGATTCCTATCCGCTAGACCATTTGGGAAGACTTGATATGTACACCCTAAGATATCTAAGTGTCATTTCGATGAGGTCTGTAGCAGAGGCCATAGAGCACAGCAAACAAATAATCATGTGTTTAAATATCCTTGTCGTTTTGAAAAATTACCATTGTCACCTGCAACGGAATGCCATGCGGCCAACATTGAAGAAATGTGCTTCTCAAATCTGTCATTAACACTGTTTTCCACACGCTTTTTTCATTGCATTGCCATATAATCAATTGGTCATTGATGCGTCACGAATAACGACAATGCGTCGAAAATTAAAGAAATGTAAACATGAATTATGTTATTACTGTCTAAGCATCGCAAAGCTGCATGCGTAAAGGCGTCTGACGTCACAGTGGCTTGCCTGAAACAAAGGAATTAGAGAAACATGTGCTTACAGGGGCGTCGAACCGCCTTCTCCCGCTGATGGAGCAAAGTTGCTACAGTGACAAAGACAACCTCCGCGCTCATGGGCAATTTATATGAGGCAACTGTGCTGCGAGTATCTAAGTAGTCGTCGTGCATGGATAAAATGCAATGTTTCAAACAGATCTGATGAATTCACCTACTTTGAAAAAGTGTGCGTTAGGGAGTTCTTTTGACACAAAGCGAAAATCTACAGTCAAGCGTCAATCAGCAGACAGCCGTGTGTTCTTTAGTCATGAGCCTGTTGTCAAAACGGCAGAAAAAAATGGTCACAAACGAAATATTGTTTCTACACTTAAAATGAACAAAGAAAAAATGAGCTAGCCTGATATAAGTCATTTTCATGACGATGCAAATGTAATTAGATTTCGAACTGTTCTGTTGCACACGTTGGGACTCATTTTATTTTTCTACAAAAAACATTTGCCATGACGGGAATCGAACCCGGGCCGCCCTGCGTTACAAGGTAGATGCCTATCCGCTAGACCATTTGGGAAAACTTGATATGTACACCCTAAGATATCTAAGTGTCATTTCGATGAGGTCTGTAGCAGAGGCCATAGAGCACAGCAAACAAATAATCATGTGTTTAAATATCCTTGTCGTTTTGAAAAATTACCATTGTCACCTGCACAGGAATGCCATGCGGCAAACATTGAAGAAATGTGCTTCTCAAATCTGTCATTAACACTGTTTTCCACACGCTTTTTTCATTGCATTGCCATATAATCAATTGGTCATTGATGCCTCACGAATAACGACAATGCGTCGAAAATTAAAGAAATGTAAACATGAATTATGTTATTACTGTCTAAGCATCGCAAAGCTGTATGCGTAAAGGCGTCTGACGTCACAGTGGCTTGCCTGAAACAAAGGAATTAGAGAAACATGTGCTTACAGGGGCGTCGAACCGCCTTATCCCGCTGATGGAGCAAAGTTGCTACAGTGACAAAGACAAGCTCCGCGCTCATGGGCAATTTATATGAGGCAACTGTGCTGCGAGTATCTAAGTAGTCGTCGTGCATGGATAAAATGCAATGTTTCAAACAGATCTGATGAATTCACCTACTTTGAAAAAGTGTGCGTTAGGGAGTTCTTTTGACACAAAGCGAAAATCTACAGTCAAGCGTCAATCAGCAGACAGCCGTGTGTTCTTTAGTCATGAGCCTGTTGTCAAAACGGCAGAAAAAAATGTTCACAAACGAAATATTGTTTCTACACTTAAAATGAACAAAGAAAAAATTAGCTAGCCTGATATAAGTCATGTTCATGACGATGCAAATGTAACGAGATTTCGAACTGTTCTGTTGCACACGTTGGGACTCATTTTATTTTTCTACAAAAAACATTTGCCATGACGGGAATCGAACCCGGGCCACCCTGCGTTACAAGGTAGATGCCTATCCGCTAGACCATTTGGGAAGACTTGATATGTACACCCTAAGATATCTAAGTGTCATTTCGATGAGGTCTGTAGCAGAGGCCATAGAGCACAGCAAACAAATAATCATGTGTTGAAATATCCTTGTCGTTTTGAAAAATTACCATTGTCACCTGCACAGGAATGCCATGCGGCCAACATTGAAGAAATGTGCTTCTCAAATCTGTCATTAACACTGTTTTCCACACGCTTTTTTCATTGCATTGCCATATAATCAATTGGTCATTGATGCGTCACGAATAACGACAATGCGTCGAAAATTAAAGAAATGTAAACATGAATTATGTTATTACTGTCTAAGCATCGCAAAGCTGTATGCGTAAAGGCGTCTGACGTCACAGTGGCTTGCCTGAAACAAAGGAATTAGAGAAACATGTGCTTACAGGTGCGTCGAACCGCCTTCTCCCGCTGATGGAGCAAAGTTGCTACAGTGACGAAGACAAGCTCCGCGCTCATGGGCAATTTATATGAGGCAACTGTGCTGCGAGTATCTAAGTAGTCGTCGTGCATGGATAAAATGCAATGTTTCAAACAGATCTGATGAATTCACCTACTTTGAAAAAGTGTGCGTTAGGGAGTTCTTTTGACACAAAGCGAAAATCTACAGTCAAGCGTCAATCAGCAGACAGCCGTGTGTTCTTTAGTAATGAGCCTGTTGTCAAAACGGCAGAAAAAAATGTTCACAAACGAAATATTGTTTCTACACTTAAAATGAACAAAGAAAAAATTAGCTAGCCTGATATAAGTCATGTTCATGACGATGCAAATGTAACGAGATTTCGAACTGTTCTGTTGCACACGTTGGGACTCATTTTATTTTTCTACAAAAATCATTTGCCATGACGGGAATCGAACCCGGGCCGCCCTGCGTGACAAGGCAGATTCCTATCCGCTAGACCATTTGGGAAGACTTGATATGTACACCCTAAGATATCTAAGTGTCATTTCGATGAGGTCTGTAGCAGAGGCCATAGAGCACAGCAAACAAATAATCATGTGTTTAAATATCCTTGTCGTTTTGAAAAATTACCATTGTCACCTGCACAGGAATGCCATGCGGCCAACATTGAAGAAATGTGCTTCTCAAATCTGTCATTAACACTGTTTTCCACACGCTTTTTTCATTGCATTGCAATATAATCAATTGGTCATTGATGCGTCACGAATAACGACAATGCGTCGAAAATTAAAGAAATGTAAACATGAATTATGTTATTACTGTCTAAGCATCGCAAAGCAGTATGCGTAAAGGCGTCTGACGTCACAGTGGCTTGCCTGAAACAAAGGAATTAGAGAAACATGTGCTTACAGGGGCGTCGAACCGCCTTCTCCCACTGATGGAGCAAAGTTGCTACAGTGACAAAGACAAGCTCCGCGCTCATGGGCAATTTATATGAGGCAACTGTGCTGCGAGTATCTAAGTAGTCGTCGTGCATGGATAAAATGCAATGTTTCAAACAGATCTGATGAATTCACCTACTTTGAAAAAGTGTGCGTTAGGGAGTTCTTTTGACACAAAGCGAAAATCTACAGTCAAGCGTCAATCAGCAGACAGCCGTGTGTTCTTTAGTAATGAGCCTGTTGTCAAAACGGCAGAAATTTTTTTTCAGAAACGAAATATTGTTTCTACACTTAAAATGAACAAAGAAAAAATTAGCTAGCCTGATATAAGTCATGTTCATGACGATGCAAATGTAACGAGATTTCGAACTGTTCTGTTGCACACGTTGGGACTCATTTTATTTTTCTACAAAAATCATTTGCCATGACGGGAATCGAACCCGGGCCGCCCTGCGTGACAAGGCAGATTCCTATCCACTAGACCATTTGGGAAGACTTGATATGTACACCCTAAGATATCTACGTGTCATTTCGATGAGGTCTGTAGCAGAGGCCATAGAGCACAGCAAACAAATAATCATGTGTTTAAATATCCTTGTCGTTTTGAAAAATTACCATTGTCACCTGCACAGGAATGCCATGCGGCCAACATTGAAGAAATGTGCTTCTCAAATCTGTCATTAACACTGTTTTCCACACGCTTTTTTCATTGCATTGCCATATAATCAATTGGTCATTGATGCGTCACGAATAACGACAATGCGTCGAAAATTAAAGAAATGTAAACATGAATTATGTTATTACTGTCTAAGCATCGCAAAGCTGTATGCGTAAAGGCGTCTGACGTCACAGTGGCTTGCCTGAAACAAAGGAATTAGAGAATCATGTGCTTACAGGGGCGTCGAACCGCCTTCTCCCGCTGATGGAGCAAAGTTGCTACAGTGACAAAGACAAGCTCCGCGCTCATGGGCAATTTATATGGGGCAACTGTGCTGCGAGTATCTAAGCAGTCGTCGTGCATGGATAAAATGCAATGTTTCAAACAGATCTGATGAATTCACCTACTTTGAAAAAGTGTGCGTTAGGAAGTTCTTTTGACACAAAGCGAAAATCTACAGTCAAGCGTCAATCAGCAGACAGCCGTGTGTTCTTTAGTCATGAGCCTGTTGTCAAAACGGCAGAAAAAAATGGTCACAAACGAAATGTTGTTTCTACACTTAAAATGAACAAAGAAAAAATGAGCTAGCCTGATATAAGTCATGTTCATGACGATGCAAATGTAACGAGATTTCGAACTGTTCTGTTGCACACGTTGGGACTCATTTTATTTTTCTACAAAAAACATTTGCCATGACGGGAATCGAACCCGGGCCGCCCTGCATTACAAGGTAGATGCCTATCCGCTAGACCATTTGGGAAGACTTGATAGGTACACCCTAAGATATCTAAGTGTCATTTCGATGAGGTCTGTAGCAGAGGCCATAGAGCACAGCAAACAAATAATCATGTGTTGAAATATCCTTGTCGTTTTGAAAAATTACCATTGTCACCTGCACAGGAATGCCATGCGGCCAACATTGAAGAAATGTGCTTCTCAAATCTGTCATTAACACTGTTTTCCACACGCTTTTTTCATTGCATTGCCATATAATCAATTGGTCATTGATGCGTCACGAATAACGACAATGCGTCGAAAATTAAAGAAATGTAAACATGAATTATGTTATTACTGTCTAAGCATCGCAAAGCTGTATGCGTAAAGGCGTCTGACGTCACAGTGGCTTGCCTGAAACAAAGGAATTAGAGAAACATGTGCTTACAGGGGCGTCGAACCGCCTTCTCCCGCTGATGGAGCAAAGTTGCTACAGTGACAAAGACAAGCTCCGCGCTCATGGGCAATTTATATGAGGCAACTGTGCTGCGAGTATCTAAGTAGTCGTCGTGCATGGATAAAATGCAATATTTCAAACAGATCTGATGAATTCACCTACTTTGAAAAAGTGTGCGTTAGGGAGTTCTTTTGACACAAAGCGAAAATCTACAGTCAAGCGTCAATCAGCAGACAGCCGTGTGTTCTTTAGTCATGAGCCTGTTGTCAAAACGGCAGAAAAAAATGTTCACAAACGAAATATTGTTTCTACACTTAAAATGAACAAAGAAAAAATTAGCTAGCCTGATATAAGTCATGTTCATGACGATGCAAATGTAACGAGATTTCGAACTGTTCTGTTGCACACGTTGGGACTCATTTTATTTTTCTACAAAAATCATTTGCCATGACGGGAATCGAACCCGGGCCGCCCTGCGTGACAAGGCAGATTCCTATCCGCTAGACCATTTGGGAAGACTTGATATGTACACCCTAAGATATCTAAGTGTCATTTCCATGAGGTCTGTAGCAGAGGCCATAGAGCACAGCAAACAAATAATCATGTGTTTAAATATCCTTGTCGTTTTGAAAAATTACCATTGTCACCTGCACAGGAATGCAATGCGGCCAACATTGAAGAAATGTGCTTCTCAAATCTGTCATTAACACTGTTTTCCACACGCTTTTTTCATTGCATTGCCATATAATCAATTGGTCATTGATGCATCACGAATAACGACAATGCGTCGAAAATTAAAGAAATGTAAACATGAATTATGTTATTACTGTCTAAGCATCGCAAAGCTGTATGCGTAAAGGCGTCTGACGTCACAGTGGCTTGCCTGAAACAAAGGAATTAGAGAAACATGTGCTTACAGGGGCGTCGAACCGCCTTCTCCCGCTGATGGAGCAAAGTTGCTACAGTGACAAAGACAAGCTCCGAGCTCATGGGCAATTTATATGGGGCAACTGTGCTGCGAGTATCTAAGCAGTCGTTGTGCATGGATAAAATGCAATGTTTCAAACAGATCTGATTAATTCACCTACTTTGAAAAAGTGTGCGTTAGGAAGTTCTTTTGACACAAAGCGAAAATCTACAGTCAAGCGTCAATCAGCAGACAGCCGTGTGTTCTTTCGTCATGAGCCTGTTGTCAAAACGGCAGAAAAAAATGTTCACAAACGAAATATTGTTTCTACACTTAAAATGAACAAAGAAAAAATGAGCTAGCCTGATATAAGTCATGTTCATGACGATGCAAATGTAACGAGATTTCGAACTGTTCTGTTGCACACGTTGGGACTCATTTTATTTTTCTACAAAAAACATTTGCCATGACGGGAATCGAACCCGGGCCGCCCTGCGTTACAAGGTAGAAGCCTATCCGCTAGACCATTTGGGAAAACTTGATATGTACACCCTAAGATATCTAAGTGTCATTTCGATGAGGTCTGTAGCAGAGGCCATAGAGCACAGCAAACAAATAATCATGTGTTTAAATATCCTTGTCGTTTTGAAAAATTACCATTGTCACCTGCACAGGAATGCCATGCGGCCAACATTGAAGAAATGTGCTTCTCAAATCTGTCATTAACACTGTTTTCCACACGCTTTTTTCATTGCATTGCCATATAATCAATTGGTCATTGATGCGTCACGAATAACGACAATGCGTCGAAAATTAAAGAAATGTAAACATGAATTATGTTATTACTGTCTAAGCATCGCAAAGCTGTATGCGTAAAGGCGTCTGACGTCACAGTGGCTTGCCTGAAACAAAGGAATTAGAGAAACATGTGCTTACAGGGGCGTCGAACCGCCTTCTCCCGCTGATGGAGCAAAGTTGCTACAGTGACGAAGACAAGCTCCGCGCTCATGGGCAATTTATATGAGGCAACTGTGCTGCGAGTATCTAAGTAGTCGTCGTGCATGGATAAAATGCAATGTTTCAAACAGATCTGATGAATTCACCTACTTTGAAAAAGTGTGCGTTAGGAAGTTCTTTTGACACAAAGCGAAAATCTACAGTCAAGCGTCAATCAGCAGACAGCCGTGTGTTCTTTAGTAATGAGCCTGTTGTCAAAACGGCAGAAAAAAATGTTCACAAACGAAATATTGTTTCTACACTTAAAATGAACAAAGAAAAAATTAGCTAGCCTGATATAAGTCATGTTCATGACGATGCAAATGTAACGAGATTTCGAACTGTTCTGTTGCACACGTTGGGACTCATTTTATTTTTCTACAAAAATCATTTACCATGACGGGAATCGAACCCGGGCCGCCCTGCGTGACAAGGCAGATTCCTATCCGCTAGACCATTTGGGAAGACTTGATATGTACACCCTAAGATATCTAAGTGTCATTTCGATGAGGTCTGTAGCAGAGGCCATAGAGCACAGCAAACAAATAATCATGTGTTTAAATATCCTTGTCGTTTTGAAAAATTACCATTGTCACCTGCACAGGAATGCCATGCGGCCAACATTGAAGAAATGTGCTTCTCAAATCTGTCATTAACACTGTTTTCCACACGCTTTTTTCATTGCATTGCAATATAATCAATTGGTCATTGATGCGTCACGAATAACGACAATGCGTCGAAAATTAAAGAAATGTAAACATGAATTATGTTATTACTGTCTAAGCATCGCAAAGCAGTATGCGTAAAGGCGTCTGACGTCACAGTGGCTTGCCTGAAACAAAGGAATTAGAGAAACATGTGCTTACAGGGGCGTCGAACCGCCTTCTCCCACTGATGGAGCAAAGTTGCTACAGTGACAAAGACAAGCTCCGCGCTCATGGGCAATTTATATGAGGCAACTGTGCTGCGAGTATCTAAGTAGTCGTCGTGCATGGATAAAATGCAATGTTTCAAACAGATCTGATGAATTCACCTACTTTGAAAAAGTGTGCGTTAGGGAGTTCTTTTGACACAAAGCGAAAATCTACAGTCAAGCGTCAATCAGCAGACAGCCGTGTGTTCTTTAGTAATGAGCCTGTTGTCAAAACGGCAGAAATTTTTTTTCAGAAACGAAATATTGTTTCTACACTTAAAATGAACAAAGAAAAAATTAGCTAGCCTGATATAAGTCATGTTCATGACGATGCAAATGTAACGAGATTTCGAACTGTTCTGTTGCACACGTTGGGACTCATTTTATTTTTCTACAAAAATCATTTGCCATGACGGGAATCGAACCCGGGCCTCCCTGCGTGACAAGGCAGATTCCTATCCGCTAGACCATTTGGGAAGACTTGATATGTACACCCTAAGATATCTACGTGTCATTTCGATGAGGTCTGTAGCAGAGGCCATAGAGCACAGCAAACAAATAATCATGTGTTTAAATATCCTTGTCGTTTTGAAAAATTACCATTGTCACCTGCACAGGAATGCCATGCGGCCAACATTGAAGAAATGTGCTTCTCAAATCTGTCATTAACACTGTTTTCCACACGCTTTTTTCATTGCATTGCCATATAATCAATTGGTCATTGATGCGTCACGAATAACGACAATGCGTCGAAAATTAAAGAAATGTAAACATGAATTATGTTATTACTGTCTAAGCATCGCAAAGCTGTATGCGTAAAGGCGTCTGACGTCACAGTGGCTTGCCTGAAACAAAGGAATTAGAGAATCATGTGCTTACAGGGGCGTCGAACCGCCTTCTCCCGCTGATGGAGCAAAGTTGCTACAGTGACAAAGACAAGCTCCGCGCTCATGGGCAATTTATATGGGGCAACTGTGCTGCGAGTATCTAAGCAGTCGTCGTGCATGGATAAAATGCAATGTTTCAAACAGATCTGATGAATTCACCTACTTTGAAAAAGTGTGCGTTAGGAAGTTCTTTTGACACAAAGCGAAAATCTACAGTCAAGCGTCAATCAGCAGACAGCCGTGTGTTCTTTAGTCATGAGCCTGTTGTCAAAACGGCAGAAAAAAATGGTCACAAACGAAATGTTGTTTCTACACTTAAAATGAACAAAGAAAAAATGAGCTAGCCTGATATAAGTCATGTTCATGACGATGCAAATGTAACGAGATTTCGAACTGTTCTGTTGCACACGTTGGGACTCATTTTATTTTTCTACAAAAAACATTTGCCATGACGGGAATCGAACCCGGGCCGCCCTGCATTACAAGGTAGATGCCTATCCGCTAGACCATTTGGGAAGACTTGATAGGTACACCCTAAGATATCTAAGTGTCATTTCGATGAGGTCTGTAGCAGAGGCCATAGAGCACAGCAAACAAATAATCATGTGTTGAAATATCCTTGTCGTTTTGAAAAATTACCATTGTCACCTGCACAGGAATGCCATGCGGCCAACATTGAAGAAATGTGCTTCTCAAATCTGTCATTAACACTGTTTTCCACACGCTTTTTTCATTGCATTGCCATATAATCAATTGGTCATTGATGCGTCACGAATAACGACAATGCGTCGAAAATTAAAGAAATGTAAACATGAATTATGTTATTACTGTCTAAGCATCGCAAAGCTGTATGCGTAAAGGCGTCTGACGTCACAGTGGCTTGCCTGAAACAAAGGAATTAGAGAAACATGTGCTTACAGGGGCGTCGAACCGCCTTCTCCCGCTGATGGAGCAAAGTTGCTACAGTGACAAAGACAAGCTCCGCGCTCATGGGCAATTTATATGAGGCAACTGTGCTGCGAGTATCTAAGTAGTCGTCGTGCATGGATAAAATGCAATATTTCAAACAGATCTGATGAATTCACCTACTTTGAAAAAGTGTGCGTTAGGGAGTTCTTTTGACACAAAGCGAAAATCTACAGTCAAGCGTCAATCAGCAGACAGCCGTGTGTTCTTTAGTCATGAGCCTGTTGTCAAAACGGCAGAAAAAAATGTTCACAAACGAAATATTGTTTCTACACTTAAAATGAACAAAGAAAAAATTAGCTAGCCTGATATAAGTCATGTTCATGACGATGCAAATGTAACGAGATTTCGAACTGTTCTGTTGCACACGTTGGGACTCATTTTATTTTTCTACAAAAATCATTTGCCATGACGGGAATCGAACCCGGGCCGCCCTGCGTGACAAGGCAGATTCCTATCCGCTAGACCATTTGGGAAGACTTGATATGTACACCCTAAGATATCTAAGTGTCATTTCCATGAGGTCTGTAGCAGAGGCCATAGAGCACAGCAAACAAATAATCATGTGTTTAAATATCCTTGTCGTTTTGAAAAATTACCATTGTCACCTGCACAGGAATGCCATGCGGCCAACATTGAAGAAATGTGCTTCTCAAATCTGTCATTAACACTGTTTTCCACACGCTTTTTTCATTGCATTGCCATATAATCAATTGGTCATTGATGCGTCACGAATAACGACAATGCGTCGAAATTAAAGAAATGTAAACATGAATTATGTTATTACTGTCTAAGCATCGCAAAGCTGTATGCGTAAAGGCGTCTGACGTCACAGTGGCTTGCCTGAAACAAAGGAATTAGAGAAACATGTGCTTACAGGGGCGTCGAACCGCCTTCTCCCGCTGATGGAGCAAAGTTGCTACAGTGACAAAGACAAGCTCCGCGCTCATGGGCAATTTATATGAGGCAACTGTGCTGCGAGTATCTAAGTAGTCGTCGTGCATGGATAAAATGCAATGTTTCAAACAGATCTGATGAATTCACCTACTTTGAAAAAGTGTGCGTTAGGGAGTTCTTTTGACACAAAGCGAAAATCTACAGTCAAGCGTCAATCAGCAGACAGCCGTGTGTTCTTTAGTCATGAGCCTGTTGTCAAAACGGCAGAAAAAAATGGTCACAAACGAAATATTGTTTCTACACTTAAAATGAACAAAGAAAAAATGAGCTAGCCTGATATAAGTCATGTTCATGACGATGCAAATGTAACGAGATTTCGAACTGTTCTGTTGCACACGTTGGGACTCATTTTATTTTTCTACAAAAAACATTTGCCATGACGGGAATCGAACCCGGGCCGCCCTGCATTACAAGGTAGATGCCTATCCGCTAGACCATTTGGGAAGACTTGATAGGTACACCCTAAGATATCTAAGTGTCATTTCGATGAGGTCTGTAGCAGAGGCCATAGAGCACAGCAAACAAATAATCATGTGTTGAAATATCCTTGTCGTTTTGAAAAATTACCATTGTCACCTGCACAGGAATGCCATGCGGCCAACATTGAAGAAATGTGCTTCTCAAATCTGTCATTAACACTGTTTTCCACACGCTTTTTTCATTGCATTGCCATATAATCAATTGGTCATTGATGCGTCACGAATAACGACAATGCGTCGAAAATTAAAGAAATGTAAACATGAATTATGTTATTACTGTCTAAGCATCGCAAAGCTGTATGCGTAAAGGCGTCTGACGTCACAGTGGCTTGCCTGAAACAAAGGAATTAGAGAAACATGTGCTTACAGGGGCGTCGAACCGCCTTCTCCCGCTGATGGAGCAAAGTTGCTACAGTGACAAAGACAAGCTCCGCGCTCATGGGCAATTTATATTAGGCAACTGTGCTGCGAGTATCTAAGTAGTCGTCGTGCATGGATAAAATGCAATGTTTCAAACAGATCTGATGAATTCACCTACTTTGAAAAAGTGTGCGTTAGGGAGTTCTTTTGACACAAAGCGAAAATCTACAGTCAAGCGTCAATCAGCAGACAGCCGTGTGTTCTTTAGTAATGAGCCTGTTGTCAAAACGGCAGAAATTTTTTTTCAGAAACGAAATATTGTTTCTACACTTAAAATGAACAAAGAAAAAATTAGCTAGCCTGATATAAGTCATGTTCATGACGATGCAAATGTAACGAGATTTCGAACTGTTCTGTTGCACACGTTGGGACTCATTTTATTTTTCTACAAAAATCATTTGCCATGACGGGAATCGAACCCGGGCCGCCCTGCGTGACAAGGCAGATTCCTATCCGCTAGACCATTTGGGAAGACTTGATATGTACACCCTAAGATATCTACGTGTCATTTCGATGAGGTCTGTAGCAGAGGCCATAGAGCACAGCAAACAAATAATCATGTGTTTAAATATCCTTGTCGTTTTGAAAAATTACCATTGTCACCTGCACAGGAATGCCATGCGGCCAACATTGAAGAAATGTGCTTCTCAAATCTGTCATTAACACTGTTTTCCACACGCTTTTTTCATTGCATTGCCATATAATCAATTGGTCATTGATGCGTCACGAATAACGACAATGCGTCGAAAATTAAAGAAATGTAAACATGAATTATGTTATTACTGTCTAAGCATCGCAAAGCTGTATGCGTAAAGGCGTCTGACGTCACAGTGGCTTGCCTGAAACAAAGGAATTAGAGAATCATGTGCTTACAGGGGCGTCGAACCGCCTTCTCCCGCTGATGGAGCAAAGTTGCTACAGTGACAAAGACAAGCTCCGCGCTCATGGGCAATTTATATGGGGCAACTGTGCTGCGAGTATCTAAGCAGTCGTCGTGCATGGATAAAATGCAATGTTTCAAACATATCTGATGAATTCACCTACTTTGAAAAAGTGTGCGTTAGGAAGTTCTTTTGACACAAAGCGAAAATCTACAGTCAAGCGTCAATCAGCAGACAGCCGTGTGTTCTTTAGTCATGAGCCTGTTGTCAAAACGGCAGAAAAAAATGGTCACAAACGAAATGTTGTTTCTACACTTAAAATGAACAAAGAAAAAATGAGCTAGCCTGATATAAGTCATGTTCATGACGATGCAAATGTAACGAGATTTCGAATTGTTCTGTTGCACACGTTGGGACTCATTTTATTTTTCTACAAAAAACATTTGCCATGACGGGAATCGAACCCGGGCCGCCCTGCATTACAAGGTAGATGCCTATCCGCTAGACCATTTGGGAAGACTTGATAGGTACACCCTAAGATATCTAAGTGTCATTTCGATGAGTTCTGTAGCAGAGGCCATAGAGCACAGCAAACAAATAATCATGTGTTGAAATATCCTTGTCGTTTTGAAAAATTACCATTGTCACCTGCACAGGAATGCCATGCGGCCAACATTGAAGAAATGTGCTTCTCAAATCTGTCATTAACACTGTTTTCCACACGCTTTTTTCATTGCATTGCCATATAATCAATTGGTCATTGATGCGTCACGAATAACGACAATGCGTCGAAAATTAAAGAAATGTAAACATGAATTATGTTATTACTGTCTAAGCATCGCAAAGCTGTATGCGTAAAGGCGTCTGACGTCACAGTGGCTTGCCTGAAACAAAGGAATTAGAGAAACATGTGCTTACAGGGGCGTCGAACCGCCTTCTCCCGCTGATGGAGCAAAGTTGCTACAGTGACAAAGACAAGCTCCGCGCTCATGGGCAATTTATATGAGGCAACTGTGCTGCGAGTATCTAAGTAGTCGTCGTGCATGGATAAAATGCAATATTTCAAACAGATCTGATGAATTCACCTACTTTGAAAAAGTGTGCGTTAGGGAGTTCTTTTGACACAAAGCGAAAATCTACAGTCAAGCGTCAATCAGCAGACAGCCGTGTGTTCTTTAGTCATGAGCCTGTTGTCAAAACGGCAGAAAAAAATGTTCACAAACGAAATATTGTTTCTACACTTAAAATGAACAAAGAAAAAATTAGCTAGCCTGATATAAGTCATGTTCATGACGATGCAAATGTAACGAGATTTCGAACTGTTCTGTTGCACACGTTGGGACTCATTTTATTTTTCTACAAAAATCATTTGCCATGACGGGAATCGAACCCGGGCCGCCCTGCGTGACAAGGCAGATTCCTATCCGCTAGACCATTTGGGAAGACTTGATATGTACACCCTAAGATATCTAAGTGTCATTTCCATGAGGTCTGTAGCAGAGGCCATAGAGCACAGCAAACAAATAATCATGTGTTTAAATATCCTTGTCGTTTTGAAAAATTACCATTGTCACCTGCACAGGAATGCCATGCGGCCAACATTGAAGAAATGTGCTTCTCAAATCTGTCATTAACACTGTTTTCCACACGCTTTTTTCATTGCATTGCCATATAATCAATTGGTCATTGATGCGTCACGAATAACGACAATGCGTCGAAATTAAAGAAATGTAAACATGAATTATGTTATTACTGTCTAAGCATCGCAAAGCTGTATGCGTAAAGGCGTCTGACGTCACAGTGGCTTGCCTGAAACAAAGGAATTAGAGAAACATGTGCTTACAGGGGCGTCGAACCGCCTTCTCCCGCTGATGGAGCAAAGTTGCTACAGTGACAAAGACAAGCTCCGCGCTCATGGGCAATTTATATGAGGCAACTGTGCTGCGAGTATCTAAGTAGTCGTCGTGCATGGATAAAATGCAATGTTTCAAACAGATCTGATGAATTCACCTACTTTGAAAAAGTGTGCGTTAGGGAGTTCTTTTGACACAAAGCGAAAATCTACAGTCAAGCGTCAATCAGCAGACAGCCGTGTGTTCTTTAGTCATGAGCCTGTTGTCAAAACGGCAGAAAAAAATGGTCACAAACGAAATATTGTTTCTACACTTAAAATGAACAAAGAAAAAATGAGCTAGCCTGATATAAGTCATGTTCATGACGATGCAAATGTAACGAGATTTCGAACTGTTCTGTTGCACACGTTGGGACTCATTTTATTTTTCTACAAAAAACATTTGCCATGACGGGAATCGAACCCGGGCCGCCCTGCATTACAAGGTAGATGCCTATCCGCTAGACCATTTGGGAAGACTTGATAGGTACACCCTAAGATATCTAAGTGTCATTTCGATGAGGTCTGTAGCAGAGGCCATAGAGCACAGCAAACAAATAATCATGTGTTGAAATATCCTTGTCGTTTTGAAAAATTACCATTGTCACCTGCACAGGAATGCCATGCGGCCAACATTGAAGAAATGTGCTTCTCAAATCTGTCATTAACACTGTTTTCCACACGCTTTTTTCATTGCATTGCCATATAATCAATTGGTCATTGATGCGTCACGAATAACGACAATGCGTCGAAAATTAAAGAAATGTAAACATGAATTATGTTATTACTGTCTAAGCATCGCAAAGCTGTATGCGTAAAGGCGTCTGACGTCACAGTGGCTTGCCTGAAACAAAGGAATTAGAGAAACATGTGCTTACAGGGGCGTCGAACCGCCTTCTCCCGCTGATGGAGCAAAGTTGCTACAGTGACAAAGACAAGCTCCGCGCTCATGGGCAATTTATATTAGGCAACTGTGCTGCGAGTATCTAAGTAGTCGTCGTGCATGGATAAAATGCAATGTTTCAAACAGATCTGATGAATTCACCTACTTTGAAAAAGTGTGCGTTAGGGAGTTCTTTTGACACAAAGCGAAAATCTACAGTCAAGCGTCAATCAGCAGACAGCCGTGTGTTCTTTAGTCATGAGCCTGTTGTCAAAACGGCAGAAAAAAATGGTCACAAACGAAATATTGTTTCTACACTTAAAATGAACAAAGAAAAAATGAGCTAGCCTGATATAAGTCATGTTCATGACGATGCAAATGTAACGAGATTTCGAACTGTTCTGTTGCACACGTTGGGACTCATTTTATTTTTCTACAAAAAACATTTGCCATGACGGGAATCGAACCCGGGCCGCCCTGCATTACAAGGTAGATGCCTATCCGCTAGACCATTTGGGAAGACTTGATAGGTACACCCTAAGATATCTAAGTGTCATTTCGATGAGGTCTGTAGCAGAGGCCATAGAGCACAGCAAACAAATAATCATGTGTTGAAATATCCTTGTCGTTTTGAAAAATTACCATTGTCACCTGCACAGGAATGCCATGCGGCCAACATTGAAGAAATGTGCTTCTCAAATCTGTCATTAACACTGTTTTCCACACGCTTTTTTCATTGCATTGCCATATAATCAATTGGTCATTGATGCGTCACGAATAACGACAATGCGTCGAAAATTAAAGAAATGTAAACATGAATTATGTTATTACTGTCTAAGCATCGCAAAGCTGTATGCGTAAAGGCGTCTGACGTCACAGTGGCTTGCCTGAAACAAAGGAATTAGAGAAACATGTGCTTACAGGGGCGTCGAACCGCCTTCTCCCGCTGATGGAGCAAAGTTGCTACAGTGACAAAGACAAGCTCCGCGCTCATGGGCAATTTATATTAGGCAACTGTGCTGCGAGTATCTAAGTAGTCGTCGTGCATGGATAAAATGCAATGTTTCAAACAGATCTGATGAATTCACCTACTTTGAAAAAGTGTGCGTTAGGGAGTTCTTTTGACACAAAGCGAAAATCTACAGTCAAGCGTCAATCAGCAGACAGCCGTGTGTACTTTAGTCATGAGCCTGTTGTCAAAACGGCAGAAAAATTTTTTCACAAACGAAATATTGTTTCTACACTTAAAATGAACAAAGAAAAAATGAGCTAGCCTGATATAAGTCATGTTCATGACGATGCAAATGTAACGAGATTTCGAACTGTTCTGTTGCACACGTTGGGACTCGTTTTATTTTTCTACAAAAAACATTTGCCATGACGGGAGTCGAACCCGGGCCGCCCTGCGTTACAAGGTAGATGCCTATCCGCTAGACCATTTGGGAAAACTTGATATGTACACCCTAAGATATCTAAGTGTCATTTCGATGAGGTCTGTAGCAGAGGCCATAGAGCACAGCAAACAAATAATCATGTGTTTAAATATCCTTGTCGTTTTGAAAAATTACCATTGTCACCTGCACAGGAATGCCCTGCGGCCAACATTGAAGAAATGTGCTTCTCAAATCTGTCATTAACACTGTTTTCCACACGCTTTTTTCATTGCATTGCCATATAATCAATTGGTCATTGATGCGTCACGAATAACGACAATGCGTCGAAAATTAAAGAAATGTAAACATGAATTATGTTATTACTGTCTAAGCATCGCAAAGCTGTATGCGTAAAGGCGTCTGACGTCACAGTGGCTTGCCTGAAACAAAGGAATTAGAGAAACATGTGCTTACAGGGGCGTCGAACCGCCTTCTCCCGCTGATGGAGCAAAGTTGCTACAGTGACAAAGACAAGCTCCGCGCTCATGGGCAATTTATATGGGGCAACTGTGCTGCGAGTATCTAAGTAGTCGTCGTGCATGGATAAAATGCAATGTTTCAAACAGATCTGATGAATTCACCTACTTTGAAAAAGTGTGCGTTAGGGAGTTCTTTTGACACAAAGCGAAAATCTACAGTCACGCGTCAATCAGCAGACAGCCGTGTGTTCTTTAGTAATGAGCCTGTTGTCAAAACGGCAGAAAAAAATGTTCACAAACGAAATATTGTTTCTACACTTAAAATGAACAAAGAAAAAATTAGCTAGCCTGATATAAGTCATGTTCATGACGATGCAAATGTAACGAGATTTCGAACTGTTCTGTTGCACACGTTGGGACTCATTTTATTTTTCTACAAAAATCATTTGCCATGACGGGAATCGAACCCGGGCCGCCCTGCGTGACAAGGCAGATTCCTATCCGCTAGACCATTTGGGAAGACTTGATATGTACACCCTAAGATATCTAAGTGTCATTTCCATGAGGTCTGTAGCAGAGGCCATAGAGCACAGCAAACAAATAATCATGTGTTTAAATATCCTTGTCGTTTTGAAAAATTACCATTGTCACCTGCACAGGAATGCCATGCGGCCAACATTGAAGAAATGTGCTTCTCAAATCTGTCATTAACACTGTTTTCCACACGCTTTTTTCATTGCATTGCCATATAATCAATTGGTCATTGATGCGTCACGAATAACGACAATGCGTCGAAATTAAAGAAATGTAAACATGAATTATGTTATTACTGTCTAAGCATCGCAAAGCTGTATGCGTAAAGGCGTCTGACGTCACAGTGGCTTGCCTGAAACAAAGGAATTAGAGAAACATGTGCTTACAGGGGCGTCGAACCGCCTTCTCCCGCTGATGGAGCAAAGTTGCTACAGTGACAAAGACAAGCTCCGCGCTCATGGGCAATTTATATGAGGCAACTGTGCTGCGAGTATCTAAGTAGTCGTCGTGCATGGATAAAATGCAATGTTTCAAACAGATCTGATGAATTCACCTACTTTGAAAAAGTGTGCGTTAGGGAGTTCTTTTGACACAAAGCGAAAATCTACAGTCAAGCGTCAATCAGCAGACAGCCGTGTGTTCTTTAGTCATGAGCCTGTTGTCAAAACGGCAGAAAAAAATGGTCACAAACGAAATATTGTTTCTACACTTAAAATGAACAAAGAAAAAATGAGCTAGCCTGATATAAGTCATGTTCATGACGATGCAAATGTAACGAGATTTCGAACTGTTCTGTTGCACACGTTGGGACTCATTTTATTTTTCTACAAAAAACATTTGCCATGACGGGAATCGAACCCGGGCCGCCCTGCATTACAAGGTAGATGCCTATCCGCTAGACCATTTGGGAAGACTTGATAGGTACACCCTAAGATATCTAAGTGTCATTTCGATGAGGTCTGTAGCAGAGGCCATAGAGCACAGCAAACAAATAATCATGTGTTGAAATATCCTTGTCGTTTTGAAAAATTACCATTGTCACCTGCACAGGAATGCCATGCGGCCAACATTGAAGAAATGTGCTTCTCAAATCTGTCATTAACACTGTTTTCCACACGCTTTTTTCATTGCATTGCCATATAATCAATTGGTCATTGATGCGTCACGAATAACGACAATGCGTCGAAAATTAAAGAAATGTAAACATGAATTATGTTATTACTGTCTAAGCATCGCAAAGCTGTATGCGTAAAGGCGTCTGACGTCACAGTGGCTTGCCTGAAACAAAGGAATTAGAGAAACATGTGCTTACAGGGGCGTCGAACCGCCTTCTCCCGCTGATGGAGCAAAGTTGCTACAGTGACAAAGACAAGCTCCGCGCTCATGGGCAATTTATATTAGGCAACTGTGCTGCGAGTATCTAAGTAGTCGTCGTGCATGGATAAAATGCAATGTTTCAAACAGATCTGATGAATTCACCTACTTTGAAAAAGTGTGCGTTAGGGAGTTCTTTTGACACAAAGCGAAAATCTACAGTCAAGCGTCAATCAGCAGACAGCCGTGTGTTCTTTAGTCATGAGCCTGTTGTCAAAACGGCAGAAAAAAATGGTCACAAACGAAATATTGTTTCTACACTTAAAATGAACAAAGAAAAAATGAGCTAGCCTGATATAAGTCATGTTCATGACGATGCAAATGTAACGAGATTTCGAACTGTTCTGTTGCACACGTTGGGACTCATTTTATTTTTCTACAAAAAACATTTGCCATGACGGGAATCGAACCCGGGCCGCCCTGCATTACAAGGTAGATGCCTATCCGCTAGACCATTTGGGAAGACTTGATAGGTACACCCTAAGATATCTAAGTGTCATTTCGATGAGGTCTGTAGCAGAGGCCATAGAGCACAGCAAACAAATAATCATGTGTTGAAATATCCTTGTCGTTTTGAAAAATTACCATTGTCACCTGCACAGGAATGCCATGCGGCCAACATTGAAGAAATGTGCTTCTCAAATCTGTCATTAACACTGTTTTCCACACGCTTTTTTCATTGCATTGCCATATAATCAATTGGTCATTGATGCGTCACGAATAACGACAATGCGTCGAAAATTAAAGAAATGTAAACATGAATTATGTTATTACTGTCTAAGCATCGCAAAGCTGTATGCGTAAAGGCGTCTGACGTCACAGTGGCTTGCCTGAAACAAAGGAATTAGAGAAACATGTGCTTACAGGGGCGTCGAACCGCCTTCTCCCGCTGATGGAGCAAAGTTGCTACAGTGACAAAGACAAGCTCCGCGCTCATGGGCAATTTATATTAGGCAACTGTGCTGCGAGTATCTAAGTAGTCGTCGTGCATGGATAAAATGCAATGTTTCAAACAGATCTGATGAATTCACCTACTTTGAAAAAGTGTGCGTTAGGGAGTTCTTTTGACACAAAGCGAAAATCTACAGTCAAGCGTCAATCAGCAGACAGCCGTGTGTACTTTAGTCATGAGCCTGTTGTCAAAACGGCAGAAAAAATTTTTCACAAACGAAATATTGTTTCTACACTTAAAATGAACAAAGAAAAAATGAGCTAGCCTGATATAAGTCATGTTCATGACGATGCAAATGTAACGAGATTTCGAACTGTTCTGTTGCACACGTTGGGACTCGTTTTATTTTTCTACAAAAAACATTTGCCATGACGGGAGTCGAACCCGGGCCGCCCTGCGTTACAAGGTAGATGCCTATCCGCTAGACCATTTGGGAAAACTTGATATGTACACCCTAAGATATCTAAGTGTCATTTCGATGAGGTCTGTAGCAGAGGCCATAGAGCACAGCAAACAAATAATCATGTGTTTAAATATCCTTGTCGTTTTGAAAAATTACCATTGTCACCTGCACAGGAATGCCCTGCGGCCAACATTGAAGAAATGTGCTTCTCAAATCTGTCATTAACACTGTTTTCCACACGCTTTTTTCATTGCATTGCCATATAATCAATTGGTCATTGATGCGTCACGAATAACGACAATGCGTCGAAAATTAAAGAAATGTAAACATGAATTATGTTATTACTGTCTAAGCATCGCAAAGCTGTATGCGTAAAGGCGTCTGACGTCACAGTGGCTTGCCTGAAACAAAGGAATTAGAGAAACATGTGCTTACAGGGGCGTCGAACCGCCTTCTCCCGCTGATGGAGCAAAGTTGCTACAGTGACAAAGACAAGCTCCGCGCTCATGGGCAATTTATATGGGGCAACTGTGCTGCGAGTATCTAAGTAGTCGTCGTGCATGGATAAAATGCAATGTTTCAAACAGATCTGATGAATTCACCTACTTTGAAAAAGTGTGCGTTAGGGAGTTCTTTTGACACAAAGCGAAAATCTACAGTCACGCGTCAATCAGCAGACAGCCGTGTGTTCTTTAGTAATGAGCCTGTTGTCAAAACGGCAGAAAAAAATGTTCACAAACGAAATATTGTTTCTACACTTAAAATGAACAAAGAAAAAATTAGCTAGCCTGATATAAGTCATGTTCATGACGATGCAAATGTAACGAGATTTCGAACTGTTCTGTTGCACACGTTGGGACTCATTTTATTTTTCTACAAAAATCCTTTGCCATGACGGGAATCGAACCCGGGCCTCCCTGCGTGACAAGGCAGATTCCTATCCGCTAGACCATTTGGGAAGACTTGATATGTACACCCTAAGATATCTAAGTGTCATTTCGATGAGGTCTGTAGCAGAGGCCATAGAGCACAGCAAACAAATAATCATGTGTTTAAATATCCTTGTCATTTTGAAAAATTACCATTGTCACCTGCACAGGAATGCCCTGCGGCCAACATTGAAGAAATGTGCTTCTCAAATCTGTCATTAACACTGTTTTCCACACGCTTTTTTCATTGCATTGCCATATAATCAATTGGTCATTGATGCGTCACGAATAACGACAATGCGTCGAAAATTAAAGAAATGTAAACATGAATTATGTTATTACTGTCTAAGCATCGCAAAGCTGTATGCGTAAAGGCGTCTGACGTCACAGTGGCTTGCCTGAAACAAAGGAATTAGAGAAACATGTGCTTACAGGGGCGTCGAACCGCCTTCTCCCGCTGATGGAGCAAAGTTGCTACAGTGACAAAGACAAGCTCCGCGCTCATGGGCAATTTATATGAGGCAACTGTGCTGCGAGTATCTAAGTAGTCGTCGTGCATGGATAAAATGCAATGTTTCAAACAGATCTGATGAATTCACCTACTTTGAAAAAGTGTGCGTTAGGGAGTTCTTTTGACACAAAGCGAAAATCTACAGTCAAGCGTCAATCAGCAGACAGCCGTGTGTTCTTTAGTCATGAGCCTGTTGTCAAAACGGCAGAAAAAAATGTTCACAAACGAAATATTGTTTCTACACTTAAAATGAACAAAGAAAAAATTAGCTAGCCTGATATAAGTCATGTTCATGACGATGCAAATGTAACGAGATTTCGAACTGTTCTGTTGCACACGTTGGGACTCATTTTATTTTTCTACAAAAATCCTTTGCCAAGACGGGAATCGAACCCGGGCCGCCCTGCGTTACAAGGCAGATTCCTATCCGCTAGACCATTTGGGAAGACTTGATATGTACACCCTAAGATATCTAAGTGTCATTTCGATG
This sequence comes from Argentina silus, assembly GCF_951799395.1. NCBI lineage: Eukaryota > Metazoa > Chordata > Actinopteri > Argentiniformes > Argentinidae > Argentina > Argentina silus. Next base: position 199,557 of record NW_028152885.1, on the reverse strand, counting down.
AGGTCTGTAGCAGAGGCCATAGAGCACAGCAAACAAATAATCATGTGTTTAAATATCCTTGTCGTTTTGAAAAATTACCATTGTCACCTGCACAGGAATGCCATGCGGCCAACATTGAAGAAATGTGCTTCTCAAATCTGTCATTAACACTGTTTTCCACACGCTTTTTTCATTGCATTGCCATATAATCAATTGGTCATTGATGCGTCACGAATAACGACAATGCGTCGAAAATTAAAGAAATGTAAACATGAATTATGTTATTACTGTCTAAGCATCGCAAAGCTGTATGCGTAAAGGCGTCTGACGTCACAGTGGCTTGCCTGAAACAAAGGAATTAGAGAAACATGTGCTTACAGGGGCGTCGAACCGCCTTCTCCCGCTGATGGAGCAAAGTTGCTACAGTGACAAAGACAAGCTCCGCGCTCATGGGCAATTTATATGGGGCAACTGTGCTGCGAGTATCTAAGCAGTCGTCGTGCATGGATAAAATGCAATGTTTCAAACAGATCTGATGAATTCACCTACTTTGAAAAAGTGTGCGTTAGGAAGTTCTTTTGACACAAAGCGAAAATCTACAGTCAAGCGTCAATCAGCAGACAGCCGTGTGTTCTTTAGTCATGAGCCTGTTGTCAAAACGGCAGAAAAAAATGTTCACAAACGAAATATTGTTTCTACACTTAAAATGAACAAAGAAAAAATGAGCTAGCCTGATATAAGTCATGTTCATGACGATGCAAATGTAACGAGATTTCGAACTGTTCTGTTGCACACGTTGGGACTCATTTTATTTTTCTACAAAAAACATTTGCCATGACGGGAATCGAACCCGGGCCGCCCTGCGTTACAAGGTAGATGCCTATATGCTAGACCATTTGGGAAGACTTGATATGTACACCCTAAGATATCTAAGTGTCATTTCGATGAGGTCTGTAGCAGAGGCCATAGAGCACAGCAAACAAATAATCATGTGTTTAAATATCCTTGTCGTTTTGAAAAATTACCATTGTCACCTGCACAGGAATGCCATGCGGCCAACATTGAAGAAATGTGCTTCTCAAATCTGTCATTAACACTGTTTTCCACACGCTTTTTTCATTGCATTGCCATATAATCAATTGGTCATTGATGCGTCACAAATAACGACAATGCGTCGAAAATTAAAGAAATGTAAACATGAATTATGTTATTACTGTCTAAGCATCGCAAAGCTGTATGCGTAAAGGCGTCTGACGTCACAGTGGCTTGCCTGAAACAAAGGAATCAGAGAAACATGTGCTTACAGGGGCGTCGAAGCGCCTTCTCCCGCTGATGGAGCAAAGTTGCTACAGTGACAAAGACAAGCTCCGCGCTCATGGGGAATGTATATGGGGCAACTGTGCTGCGAGTATCTAAGCAGTCGTCGTGCATGGATAAAATGCAATGTTTCAAACAGATCTGATGAATTCACCTACTTTGAAAAAGTGTGCGTTAGGAAGTTCTTTTGACACAAAGCGAAAATCTACAGTCAAGCGTCAATCAGCAGACAGCCGTGTGTTCTTTAGTCATGAGCCTGTTGTCAAAACGCAGAAAAAAATTGTCACAAACGAAATATTGTTTCTACACTTAAAATGAACAAAGAAAAAATGAGCTAGCCTGATATAAGTCATGTTCATGACGATGCAAATGTAACGAGATTTCGAACTGTTCTGTTGCACACGTTGGGACTCATTTTATTTTTCTACAAAAAAATTTGCCATGACGGGAATCGAACCCGGGCCGCCCTGCGTTACAAGGTAGATGCCTATCCGCTAGACCATTTGGGAAAACTTGATATGTACACCCTAAGATATCTAAGTGTCATTTCGATGAGGTCTGTAGCAGAGGCCATAGAGCACAGCAAACAAATAATCATGTGTTTAAATATCCTTGTCGTTTTGAAAAATTACCATTGTCACCTGCACAGGAATGCCATGCGGCCAACATTGAAGAAATGTGCTTCTCAAATCTGTCATTAACACTGTTTTCCACACGCTTTTTTCATTGCATTGCCATATAATCAATTGGTCATTGATGCGTCACGAATAACGACAATGCGTCGAAAATTAAAGAAATGTAAACATGAATTATGTTATTACTGTCTAAGCATCGCAAAGCTGTATGCGTAAAGGCGTCTGACGTCACAGTGGCTTGCCTGAAACAAAGGAATTAGAGAAACATGTGCTTACAGGGGCGTCGAACCGCCTTCTCCCGCTGATGGAGCAAAGTTGCTACAGTGACAAAGACAAGCTCCGCGCTCATGGGCAAATTATATGGGGCAACTGTGCTGCGAGTATCTAAGCAGTCGTCGTGCATGGATAAAATGCAATGTTTCAAACAGATCTGATGAATTCACCTACTTTGAAAAAGTGTGCGTTAGGAAGTTATTTTGACACAAAGCGAAAATCTACAGTCAAGCGTCAATCAGAAGACAGCCGTGTGTTCTTTAGTCATGAGCCTGTTGTCAAAACGGCAGAAAAAAATGTTCACAAACAAAATATTGTTTCTACACTTAAAATGAACAAAGAAAAAATGAGCTAGCCTGATATAAGTCATGTTCATGACGATGCAAATGTAACGAGATTTCGAACTGTTCTGTTGCACACGTTGGGACTCATTTTATTTTTCTACAAAAAACATTTGCCATGACGGGAATCGAACCCGGGCCGCCCTGCGTTACAAGGTAGATGCCTATCCGCTAGACCATTTGGGAAGACTTGATATGTACACCCTAAGATATCTAAGTGTCATTTCGATGAGGTCTGTAGCAGAGGCCATAGAGCACAGCAAACAAATAATCATGTGTTTAAATATCCTTGTCGTTTTGAAAAATTACCATTGTCACCTGCACAGGAATGCCATGCGGCCAACATTGAAGAAATGTGCTTCTCAAATCTGTCATTAACACTGTTTTCCACACGCTTTTTTCATTGCATTGCCATATAATCAATTGGTCATTGATGCGTCACGAATAACGACAATGCGTCGAAAATTAAAGAAATGTAAACATGAATTATGTTATTACTGTCTAAGCATCGCAAAGCTGTATGCGTAAAGGCGTCTGACGTCACAGTGGCTTGCCTGAAACAAAGGAATTAGAGAAACATGTGCTTACAGGGGCGTCGAACCGCCTTCTCCCGCTGATGGAGCAAAGTTGCTACAGTGACAAAGACAAGCTCCGCGCTCATGGGCAAATTATATGGGGCAACTGTGCTGCGAGTATCTAAGCAGTCGTCGTGCATGGATAAAATGCAATGTTTCAAACAGATCTGATGAATTCACCTACTTTGAAAAAGTGTGCGTTAGGAAGTTCTTTTGACACAAAGCGAAAATCTACAGTCAAGCGTCAATCAGCAGACAGCCGTGTGTTCTTTAGTCATGAGCCTGTTGTCAAAACGGCAGAAAAAAATGTTCACAAACAAAATATTGTTTCTACACTTAAAATGAACAAAGAAAAAATGAGCTAGCCTGATATAAGTCATGTTCATGACGATGCAAATGTAACGAGATTTCGAACTGTTCTGTTGCACACGTTGGGACTCATTTTATTTTTCTACAAAAAACATTTGCCATGACGGGAATCGAACCCGGGCCGCCCTGCGTTACAAGGTAGATGCCTATCCGCTAGACCATTTGGGAAGACTTGATATGTACACCCTAAGATATCTAAGTGTCATTTCGATGAGGTCTGTAGCAGAGGCCATAGAGCACAGCAAACAAATAATCATGTGTTTAAATATCCTTGTCGTTTTGAAAAATTACCATTGTCACCTGCACAGGAATGCCATGCGGCCAACATTGAAGAAATGTGCTTCTCAAATCTGTCATTAACACTGTTTTCCACACGCTTTTTTCATTGCATTGCCATATAATCAATTGGTCATTGATGCGTCACGAATAACGACAATGCGTCGAAAATTAAAGAAATGTAAACATGAATTATGTTATTACTGTCTAAGCATCGCAAAGCTGTATGCGTAAAAGCGTCTGACGTCACAGTGGCTTGCCTGAAACAAAGGAATCAGAGAAACATGTGCTTACAGGGGCGTCGAAGCGCCTTTTCCCGCTGATGGAGCAAAGTTGCTACAGTGACAAAGACAAGCTCCGCGCTCATGGGCAATGTATATGGGTCAACTGTGCTGCGAGTATCTAAGCAGTCGTCGTGCATGGATAAAATGCAATGTTTCAAACAGATCTGATGAATTCACCTACTTTGAAAAAGTGTGCGTTAGGAAGTTATTTTGACACAAAGCGAAAATCTACAGTCAAGCGTCAATCAGCAGACAGCCGTGTGTTCTTTAGTCATGAGCCTGTTGTCAAAACGGCAGAAAAAAATGGTCACAAACGAAATATTGTTTCTACACTTAAAATGAACAAAGAAAAAATTAGCTAGCCTGATATAAGTCATGTTCATGACGATGCAAATGTAACGAGATTTCGAACTGTTCTGTTGCACACGTTGGGACTCATTTTATTTTTCTACAAAAAACATTTGCCATGACGGGAATCGAACCCGGGCCGCCATGCGTTACAAGGTAGATGCCTATCCGCTAGACCATTTGGGAAGACTTGATATGTACACCCTAAGATATCTAAGTGTCATTTCGATGAGGTCTGTAGCAGAGGCCATAGAGCACAGCAAACAAATAATCATGTGTTTAAATATCCTTGTCGTTTTGAAAAATTACCATTGTCACCTGCACAGGAATGCCATGCGGCCAACATTGAAGAAATGTGCTTCTCAAATCTGTCATTAACACTGTTTTCCACACGCTTTTTTCATTGCATTGCCATATAATCAATTGGTCATTGATGCGTCACGAATAACGACAATGCGTCGAAAATTAAAGAAATGTAAACATGAATTATGTTATTACTGTCTAAGCATCGCAAAGCTGTATGCGTAAAGGCGTCTGACGTCACAGTGGCTTGCCTGAAACAAAGGAATTAGAGAAACATGTGCTTACAGGGGCGTCGAACCGCCTTCTCCCGCTGATGGAGCAAAGTTGCTACAGTGACAAAGACAAGCTCCGCGCTCATGGGCAAATTATATGGGGCAACTGTGCTGCGAGTATCTAAGCAGTCGTCGTGCATGGATAAAATGCAATGTTTCAAACAGATCTGATGAATTCACCTACTTTGAAAAAGTGTGCGTTAGGAAGTTCTTTTGACACAAAGCGAAAATCTACAGTCAAGCGTCAATCAGCAGACAGCCGTGTGTTCTTTAGTCATGAGCCTGTTGTCAAAACGGCAGAAAAAAATGTTCACAAACAAAATATTGTTTCTACACTTAAAATGAACAAAGAAAAAATGAGCTAGCCTGATATAAGTCATGTTCATGACGATGCAAATGTAACGAGATTTCGAACTGTTCTGTTGCACACGTTGGGACTCATTTTATTTTTCTACAAAAAACATTTGCCATGACGGGAATCGAACCCGGGCCGCCCTGCGTTACAAGGTAGATGCCTATCCGCTAGACCATTTGGGAAGACTTGATATGTACACCCTAAGATATCTAAGTGTCATTTCGATGAGGTCTGTAGCAGAGGCCATAGAGCACAGCAAACAAATAATCATGTGTTTAAATATCCTTGTCGTTTTGAAAAATTACCATTGTCACCTGCACAGGAATGCCATGCGGCCAACATTGAAGAAATGTGCTTCTCAAATCTGTCATTAACACTGTTTTCCACACGCTTTTTTCATTGCATTGCCATATAATCAATTGGTCATTGATGCGTCACGAATAACGACAATGCGTCGAAAATTAAAGAAATGTAAACATGAATTATGTTATTACTGTCTAAGCATCGCAAAGCTGTATGCGTAAAAGCGTCTGACGTCACAGTGGCTTGCCTGAAACAAAGGAATCAGAGAAACATGTGCTTACAGGGGCGTCTAAGCGCCTTTTCCCGCTGATGGAGCAAAGTTGCTACAGTGACAAAGACAAGCTCCGCGCTCATGGGCAATGTATATGGGTCAACTGTGCTGCGAGTATCTAAGCAGTCGTCGTGCATGGATAAAATGCAATGTTTCAAACAGATCTGATGAATTCACCTACTTTGAAAAAGTGTGCGTTAGGAAGTTCTTTTGACACAAAGCGAAAATCTACAGTCAAGCGTCAATCAGCAGACAGCCGTGTGTTCTTTAGTCATGAGCCTGTTGTCAAAACGGCAGAAAAAAATGTTCACAAACAAAATATTGTTTCTACACTTAAAATGAACAAAGAAAAAATGAGCTAGCCTGATATAAGTCATGTTCATGACGATGCAAATGTAACGAGATTTCGAACTGTTCTGTTGCACACGTTGGGACTCATTTTATTTTTCTACAAAAAACATTTGCCATGACGGGAATCGAACCCGGGCCGCCCTGCGTTACAAGGTAGATGCCTATCCGCTAGACCATTTGGGAAGACTTGATATGTACACCCTAAGATATCTAAGTGTCATTTCGATGAGGTCTGTAGCAGAGGCCATAGAGCACAGCAAACAAATAATCATGTGTTTAAATATCCTTGTCGTTTTGAAAAATTACCATTGTCACCTGCACAGGAATGCCATGCGGCCAACATTGAAGAAATGTGCTTCTCAAATCTGTCATTAACACTGTTTTCCACACGCTTTTTTCATTGCATTGCCATATAATCAATTGGTCATTGATGCGTCACGAATAACGACAATGCGTCGAAAATTAAAGAAATGTAAACATGAATTATGTTATTACTGTCTAAGCATCGCAAAGCTGTATGCGTAAAAGCGTCTGACGTCACAGTGGCTTGCCTGAAACAAAGGAATCAGAGAAACATGTGCTTACAGGGGCGTCGAAGCGCCTTTTCCCGCTGATGGAGCAAAGTTGCTACAGTGACAAAGACAAGCTCCGCGCTCATGGGCAATGTATATGGGTCAACTGTGCTGCGAGTATCTAAGCAGTCGTCGTGCATGGATAAAATGCAATGTTTCAAACAGATCTGATGAATTCACCTACTTTGAAAAAGTGTGCGTTAGGAAGTTCTTTTGACACAAAGCGAAAATCTACAGTCAAGCGTCAATCAGCAGACAGCCGTGTGTTCTTTAGTCATGAGCCTGTTGTCAAAACGGCAGAAAAAAATGGTCACAAACGAAATATTGTTTCTACACTTAAAATGAACAAAGAAAAAATTAGCTAGCCTGATATAAGTCATGTTCATGACGATGCAAATGTAACGAGATTTCGAACTGTTCTGTTGCACACGTTGGGACTCATTTTATTTTTCTACAAAAAACATTTGCCATGACGGGAATCGAACCCGGGCCGCCATGCGTTACAAGGTAGATGCCTATCCGCTAGACCATTTGGGAAGACTTGATATGTACACCCTAAGATATCTAAGTGTCATTTCGATGAGGTCTGTAGCAGAGGCCATAGAGCACAGCAAACAAATAATCATGTGTTTAAATATCCTTGTCGTTTTGAAAAATTACCATTGTCACCTGCACAGGAATGCCATGCGGCCAACATTGAAGAAATGTGCTTCTCAAATCTGTCATTAACACTGTTTTCCACACGCTTTTTTCATTGCATTGCCATATAATCAATTGGTCATTGATGCGTCACGAATAACGACAATGCGTCGAAAATTAAAGAAATGTAAACATGAATTATGTTATTACTGTCTAAGCATCGCAAAGCTGTATGCGTAAAGGCGTCTGACGTCACAGTGGCTTGCCTGAAACAAAGGAATTAGAGAAACATGTGCTTACAGGGGCGTCGAAGCGCCTTCTCCCGCTGATGGAGCAAAGTTGCTACAGTGACAAAGACAAGCTCCGCGCTCATGGGCAATGTATATGGGTCAACTGTGCTGCGAGTATCTAAGCAGTCGTCGTGCATGGATAAAATGCAATGTTTCAAACAGATCTGATGAATTCACCTACTTTGAAAAAGTGTGCGTTAGGGAGTTCTTTTGACACAAAGCGAAAATCTACAGTCAAGCGTCAATCAGCAGACAGCCGTGTGTTCTTTAGTAATGAGCCTGTTGTCAAAACGGAAGAAAAAAATGTTCACAAACGAAATATTGTTTCTACACTTAAAATGAACAAAGAAAAAATTAGCTAGCCTGATATAAGTCATGTTCATGACGATGCAAATGTAACGAGATTTCGAACTGTTCTGTTGCACACGTTGGGACTCATTTTATTTTTCTACAAAAAACATTTGCCATGACGGGAATCGAACCCGGGCCGCCCTGCGTTACAAGGTAGATGCCTATCCGCTAGACCATTTGGGAAAACTTGATATGTACACCCTAAGATATCTAAGTGTCATTTCGATGAGGTCTGTAGCAGAGGCCATAGAGCACAGCAGACAAATAATCATGTGTTTAAATATCCTTGTCGTTTTGAAAAATTACCATTGTCACCTGCACAGGAATGCCATGCGGCCAACATTGAAGAAATGTGCTTCTCAAATCTGTCATTAACACTGTTTTCCACACGCTTTTTTCATTGCATTGCCATATAATCAATTGGTCATTGATGCGTCACGAATAATGACAATGCGTCGAAATTAAAGAAATGTAAACATGAATTATGTTATTACTGTCTAAGCATCGCAAAGCTGTATGCGTAAAGGCGTCTGACGTCACAGTGGCTTGCCTGAAACAAAGGAATTAGAGAAACATGTGCTTACAGGGGCGTCGAACCGCCTTCTCCCGCTGATGGAGCAAAGTTGCTACAGTGACAAAGACAAGCTCCGCGCTCATGGGCAATGTATATGGGTCAACTGTGCTGCGAGTATCTAAGCAGTCGTCGTGCATGGATAAAATGCAATGTTTCAAACAGATCTGATGAATTCACCTACTTTGAAAAAGTGTGCGTTAGGGAGTTCTTTTGACACAAAGCGAAAATCTACAGTCAAGCGTCAATCAGCAGACAGCCGTGTGTTCTTTAGTAATGAGCCTGTTGTCAAAACGGAAGAAAAAAATGTTCACAAACGAAATATTGTTTCTACACTTAAAATGAACAAAGAAAAAATTAGCTAGCCTGATATAAGTCATGTTCATGACGATGCAAATGTAACGAGATTTCGAACTGTTCTGTTGCACACGTTGGGACTCATTTTATTTTTCTACAAAAAACATTTGCCATGACGGGAATCGAACCCGGGCCGCCCTGCGTTACAAGGTAGATGCCTATCCGCTAGACCATTTGGGAAAACTTGATATGTACACCCTAAGATATCTAAGTGTCATTTCGATGAGGTCTGTAGCAGAGGCCATAGAGCACAGCAAACAAATAATCATGTGTTTAAATATCCTTGTCGTTTTGAAAAATTACCATTGTCACCTGCACAGGAATGCCATGCGGCCAACATTGAAGAAATGTGCTTCTCAAATCTGTCATTAACACTGTTTTCCACACGCTTTTTTCATTGCATTGCCATATAATCAATTGGTCATTGATGCGTCACGAATAATGACAATGCGTCGAAATTAAAGAAATGTAAACATGAATTATGTTATTACTGTCTAAGCATCGCAAAGCTGTATGCGTAAAGGCGTCTGACGTCACAGTGGCTTGCCTGAAACAAAGGAATTAGAGAAACATGTGCTTACAGGGGCGTCGAACCGCCTTCTCCCGCTGATGGAGCAAAGTTGCTACAGTGACAAAGACAAGCTCCGCGCTCATGGGCAATTTATATGAGGCAACTGTGCTGCGAGTATCTAAGTAGTCGTCGTGCATGGATAAAATGCAATGTTTCAAACAGATCTGATGAATTCACCTACTTTGAAAAAGTGTGCGTTAGGGAGTTCTTTTGACACAAAGCGAAAATCTACAGTCAAGCGTCAATCAGCAGACAGCCGTGTGTTCTTTAGTCATGAGCCTGTTGTCAAAACGGCAGAAAAAAATGGTCACAAACGAAATATTGTTTCTACACTTAAAATGAACAAAGAAAAAATGAGCTAGCCTGATATAAGTCATGTTCATGACGATGCAAATGTAACGAGATTTCGAACTGTTCTGTTGCACACGTTGGGACTCATTTTATTTTTCTACAAAAAACATTTGCCATGACGGGAATCGAACCCGGGCCACCCTGCGTTACAAGGTAGATGCCTATCCGCTAGACCATTTGGGAAAACTTGATATGTACACCCTAAGATATCTAAGTGTCATTTCGATGAGGTCTGTAGCAGAGGCCATAGAGCACAGCAAACAAATAATCATGTGTTTAAATATCCTTGTCGTTTTGAAAAATTACCATTGTCACCTGCACAGGAATGCCATGCGGCCAACATTGAAGAAATGTGCTTCTCAAATCTGTCATTAACACTGTTTTCCACACGCTTTTTTCATTGCATTGCCATATAATCAATTGGTCATTGATGCGTCACGAATAACGACAATGCGTCGAAAATTAAAGAAATGTAAACATGAATTATGTTATTACTGTCTAAGCATCGCAAAGCTGTATGCGTAAAGGCGTCTGACGTCACAGTGGCTTGCCTGAAACAAAGGAATTAGAGAAACATGTGCTTACAGGGGCGTCGAACCGCCTTCTCCCGCTGATGGAGCAAAGTTGCTACAGTGACAAAGACAAGCTCCGCGCTCATGGGCAATTTATATGAGGCAACTGTGCTGCGAGTATCTAAGTAGTCGTCGTGCATGGATAAAATGCAATGTTTCAAACAGATCTGATGAATTCACCTACTTTGAAAAAGTGTGCGTTAGGGAGTTCTTTTGACACAAAGCGAAAATCTACAGTCAAGCGTCAATCAGCAGACAGCCGTGTGTTCTTTAGTCATGAGCCTGTTGTCAAAACGGCAGAAAAAAATGGTCACAAACGAAATATTGTTTCTACACTTAAAATGAACAAAGAAAAAATGAGCTAGCCTGATATAAGTCATGTTCATGACGATGCAAATGTAACGAGATTTCGAACTGTTCTGTTGCACACGTTGGGACTCATTTTATTTTTCTACAAAAAACATTTGCCATGACGGGAATCGAACCCGGGCCGCCCTGCGTTACAAGGTAGATGCCTATCCGCTAGACCATTTGGGAAAACTTGATATGTACACCCTAAGATATCTAAGTGTCATTTCGATGAGGTCTGTAGCAGAGGCCATAGAGCACAGCAAACAAATAATCATGTGTTTAAATATCCTTGTCGTTTTGAAAAATTACCATTGTCACCTGCACAGGAATGCCATGCGGCCAACATTGAAGAAATGTGCTTCTCAAATCTGTCATTAACACTGTTTTCCACACGCTTTTTTCATTGCATTGCCATATAATCAATTGGTCATTGATGCGTCACGAATAACGACAATGCGTCGAAATTAAAGAAATGTAAACATGAATTATGTTATTACTGTCTAAGCATCGCAAAGCTGTATGCGTAAAGGCGTCTGACGTCACAGTGGCTTGCCTGAAACAAAGGAATTAGAGAAACATGTGCTTACAGGGGCGTCGAACCGCCTTCTCCCGCTGATGGAGCAAAGTTGCTACAGTGACAAAGACAAGCTCCGCGCTCATGGGCAATTTATATGAGGCAACTGTGCTGCGAGTATCTAAGTAGTCGTCGTGCATGGATAAAATGCAATGTTTCAAACAGATCTGATGAATTCACCTACTTTGAAAAAGTGTGCGTTAGGGAGTTCTTTTGACACAAAGCGAAAATCTACAGTCAAGCGTCAATCAGCAGACAGCCGTGTGTTCTTTAGTCATGAGCCTGTTGTCAAAACGGCAGAAAAAAATGGTCACAAACGAAATATTGTTTCTACACTTAAAATGAACAAAGAAAAAATGAGCTAGCCTGATATAAGTCATGTTCATGACGATGCAAATGTAACGAGATTTCGAACTGTTCTGTTGCACACGTTGGGACTCATTTTATTTTTCTACAAAAAACATTTGCCATGACGGGAATCGAACCCGGGCCACCCTGCGTTACAAGGTAGATGCCTATCCGCTAGACCATTTGGGAAAACTTGATATGTACACCCTAAGATATCTAAGTGTCATTTCGATGAGGTCTGTAGCAGAGGCCATAGAGCACAGCAAACAAATAATCATGTGTTTAAATATCCTTGTCGTTTTGAAAAATTACCATTGTCACCTGCACAGGAATGCCATGCGGCCAACATTGAAGAAATGTGCTTCTCAAATCTGTCATTAACACTGTTTTCCACACGCTTTTTTCATTGCATTGCCATATAATCAATTGGTCATTGATGCGTCACGAATAATGACAATGCGTCGAAATTAAAGAAATGTAAACATGAATTATGTTATTACTGTCTAAGCATCGCAAAGCTGTATGCGTAAAGGCGTCTGACGTCACAGTGGCTTGCCTGAAACAAAGGAATTAGAGAAACATGTGCTTACAGGGGCGTCGAACCGCCTTCTCCCGCTGATGGAGCAAAGTTGCTACAGTGACAAAGACAAGCTCCGCGCTCATGGGCAATTTATATGAGGCAACTGTGCTGCGAGTATCTAAGTAGTCATCGTGCATGGATAAAATGCAATGTTTCAAACAGATCTGATGAATTCACCTACTTTGAAAAAGTGTGCGTTAGGGAGTTCTTTTGACACAAAGCGAAAATCTACAGTCAAGCGTCAATCAGCAGACAGCCGTGTGTTCTTTAGTCATGAGCCTGTTGTCAAAACGGCAGAAAAAAATGGTCACAAACGAAATATTGTTTCTACACTTAAAATGAACAAAGAAAAAATGAGCTAGCCTGATATAAGTCATGTTCATGACGATGCAAATGTAACGAGATTTCGAACTGTTCTGTTGCACACGTTGGGACTCATTTTATTTTTCTACAAAAAACATTTGCCATGACGGGAATCGAACCCCGGCCGCCCTGCATTACAAGGTAGATGCCTATCCGCTAGACCATTTGGGAAGACTTGATAGGTACACCCTAAGATATCTAAGTGTCATTTCGATGAGGTCTGTAGCAGAGGCCATAGAGCACAGCAAACAAATAATCATGTGTTGAAATATCCTTGTCGTTTTGAAAAATTACCATTGTCACCTGCACAGGAATGCCATGCGGCCAACATTGAAGAAATGTGCTTCTCAAATCTGTCATTAACACTGTTTTCCACACGCTTTTTTCATTGCATTGCCATATAATCAATTGGTCATTGATGCGTCACGAATAATGACAATGCGTCGAAATTAAAGAAATGTAAACATGAATTATGTTATTACTGTCTAAGCATCGCAAAGCTGTATGCGTAAAGGCGTCTGACGTCACAGTGGCTTGCCTGAAACAAAGGAATTAGAGAAACATGTGCTTACAGGGGCGTCGAACCGCCTTCTCCCGCTGATGGAGCAAAGTTGCTACAGTGACAAAGACAAGCTCCGCGCTCATGGGCAATTTATATGAGGCAACTGTGCTGCGAGTATCTAAGTAGTCGTCGTGCATGGATAAAATGCAATGTTTCAAACAGATCTGATGAATTCACCTACTTTGAAAAAGTGTGCGTTAGGGAGTTCTTTTGACACAAAGCGAAAATCTACAGTCAAGCGTCAATCAGCAGACAGCCGTGTGTTCTTTAGTCATGAGCCTGTTGTCAAAACGGCAGAAAAAAATGGTCACAAACGAAATATTGTTTCTACACTTAAAATGAACAAAGAAAAAATGAGCTAGCCTGATATAAGTCATGTTCATGACGATGCAAATGTAACGAGATTTCGAACTGTTCTGTTGCACACGTTGGGACTCATTTTATTTTTCTACAAAAAACATTTGCCATGACGGGAATCGAACCCGGGCCACCCTGCGTTACAAGGTAGATGCCTATCCGCTAGACCATTTGGGAAAACTTGATATGTACACCCTAAGATATCTAAGTGTCATTTCGATGAGGTCTGTAGCAGAGGCCATAGAGCACAGCAAACAAATAATCATGTGTTGAAATATCCTTGTCGTTTTGAAAAATTACCATTGTCACCTGCACAGGAATGCCATGCGGCCAACATTGAAGAAATGTGCTTCTCAAATCTGTCATTAACACTGTTTTCCACACGCTTTTTTCATTGCATTGCCATATAATCAATTGGTCATTGATGCGTCACGAATAATGACAATGCGTCGAAATTAAAGAAATGTAAACATGAATTATGTTATTACTGTCTAAGCATCGCAAAGCTGTATGCGTAAAGGCGTCTGACGTCACAGTGGCTTGCCTGAAACAAAGGAATTAGAGAAACATGTGCTTACAGGGGCGTCGAACCGCCTTCTCCCGCTGATGGAGCAAAGTTGCTACAGTGACAAAGACAAGCTCCGCGCTCATGGGCAATTTATATGAGGCAACTGTGCTGCGAGTATCTAAGTAGTCGTCGTGCATGGATAAAATGCAATGTTTCAAACAGATCTGATGAATTCACCTACTTTGAAAAAGTGTGCGTTAGGGAGTTCTTTTGACACAAAGCGAAAATCTACAGTCAAGCGTCAATCAGCAGACAGCCGTGTGTTCTTTAGTCATGAGCCTGTTGTCAAAACGGCAGAAAAAAATGGTCACAAACGAAATATTGTTTCTACACTTAAAATGAACAAAGAAAAAATGAGCTAGCCTGATATAAGTCATGTTCATGACGATGCAAATGTAACGAGATTTCGAACTGTTCTGTTGCACACGTTGGGACTCATTTTATTTTTCTACAAAAAACATTTGCCATGACGGGAATCGAACCCGGGCCGCCCTGCGTTACAAGGTAGATGCCTATCCGCTAGACCATTTGGGAAAACTTGATATGTACACCCTAAGATATCTAAGTGTCATTTCGATGAGGTCTGTAGCAGAGGCCATAGAGCACAGCAAACAAATAATCATGTGTTTAAATATCCTTGTCGTTTTGAAAAATTACCATTGTCACCTGCACAGGAATGCCATGCGGCCAACATTGAAGAAATGTGCTTCTCAAATCTGTCATTAACACTGTTTTCCACACGCTTTTTTCATTGCATTGCCATATAATCAATTGGTCATTGATGCGTCACGAATAACGACAATGCGTCGAAATTAAAGAAATGTAAACATGAATTATGTTATTACTGTCTAAGCATCGCAAAGCTGTATGCGTAAAGGCGTCTGACGTCACAGTGGCTTGCCTGAAACAAAGGAATTAGAGAAACATGTGCTTACAGGGGCGTCGAACCGCCTTCTCCCGCTGATGGAGCAAAGTTGCTACAGTGACAAAGACAAGCTCCGCGCTCATGGGCAATTTATATGAGGCAACTGTGCTGCGAGTATCTAAGTAGTCGTCGTGCATGGATAAAATGCAATGTTTCAAACAGATCTGATGAATTCACCTACTTTGAAAAAGTGTGCGTTAGGGAGTTCTTTTGACACAAAGCGAAAATCTACAGTCAAGCGTCAATCAGCAGACAGCCGTGTGTTCTTTAGTCATGAGCCTGTTGTCAAAACGGCAGAAAAAAATGGTCACAAACGAAATATTGTTTCTACACTTAAAATGAACAAAGAAAAAATGAGCTAGCCTGATATAAGTCATGTTCATGACGATGCAAATGTAACGAGATTTCGAACTGTTCTGTTGCACACGTTGGGACTCATTTTATTTTTCTACAAAAAACATTTGCCATGACGGGAATCGAACCCGGGCCACCCTGCGTTACAAGGTAGATGCCTATCCGCTAGACCATTTGGGAAAACTTGATATGTACACCCTAAGATATCTAAGTGTCATTTCGATGAGGTCTGTAGCAGAGGCCATAGAGCACAGCAAACAAATAATCATGTGTTTAAATATCCTTGTCGTTTTGAAAAATTACCATTGTCACCTGCACAGGAATGCCATGCGGCCAACATTGAAGAAATGTGCTTCTCAAATCTGTCATTAACACTGTTTTCCACACGCTTTTTTCATTGCATTGCCATATAATCAATTGGTCATTGATGCGTCACGAATAATGACAATGCGTCGAAATTAAAGAAATGTAAACATGAATTATGTTATTACTGTCTAAGCATCGCAAAGCTGTATGCGTAAAGGCGTCTGACGTCACAGTGGCTTGCCTGAAACAAAGGAATTAGAGAAACATGTGCTTACAGGGGCGTCGAACCGCCTTCTCCCGCTGATGGAGCAAAGTTGCTACAGTGACAAAGACAAGCTCCGCGCTCATGGGCAATTTATATGAGGCAACTGTGCTGCGAGTATCTAAGTAGTCATCGTGCATGGATAAAATGCAATGTTTCAAACAGATCTGATGAATTCACCTACTTTGAAAAAGTGTGCGTTAGGGAGTTCTTTTGACACAAAGCGAAAATCTACAGTCAAGCGTCAATCAGCAGACAGCCGTGTGTTCTTTAGTCATGAGCCTGTTGTCAAAACGGCAGAAAAAAATGGTCACAAACGAAATATTGTTTCTACACTTAAAATGAACAAAGAAAAAATGAGCTAGCCTGATATAAGTCATGTTCATGACGATGCAAATGTAACGAGATTTCGAACTGTTCTGTTGCACACGTTGGGACTCATTTTATTTTTCTACAAAAAACATTTGCCATGACGGGAATCGAACCCCGGCCGCCCTGCATTACAAGGTAGATGCCTATCCGCTAGACCATTTGGGAAGACTTGATAGGTACACCCTAAGATATCTAAGTGTCATTTCGATGAGGTCTGTAGCAGAGGCCATAGAGCACAGCAAACAAATAATCATGTGTTGAAATATCCTTGTCGTTTTGAAAAATTACCATTGTCACCTGCACAGGAATGCCATGCGGCCAACATTGAAGAAATGTGCTTCTCAAATCTGTCATTAACACTGTTTTCCACACGCTTTTTTCATTGCATTGCCATATAATCAATTGGTCATTGATGCGTCACGAATAACGACAATGCGTCGAAAATTAAAGAAATGTAAACATGAATTATGTTATTACTGTCTAAGCATCGCAAAGCTGTATGCGTAAAGGCGTCTGACGTCACAGTGGCTTGCCTGAAACAAAGGAATTAGAGAAACATGTGCTTACAGGGGCGTCGAACCGCCTTCTCCCGCTGATGGAGCAAAGTTGCTACAGTGACAAAGACAAGCTCCGCGCTCATGGGCAATTTATATGAGGCAACTGTGCTGCGAGTATCTAAGTAGTCGTCGTGCATGGATAAAATGCAATGTTTCAAACAGATCTGATGAATTCACCTACTTTGAAAAAGTGTGCGTTAGGGAGTTCTTTTGACACAAAGCGAAAATCTACAGTCAAGCGTCAATCAGCAGACAGCCGTGTGTTCTTTAGTCATGAGCCTGTTGTCAAAACGGCAGAAAAAAATGGTCACAAACGAAATATTGTTTCTACACTTAAAATGAACAAAGAAAAAATGAGCTAGCCTGATATAAGTCATGTTCATGACGATGCAAATGTAACGAGATTTCGAACTGTTCTGTTGCACACGTTGGGACTCATTTTATTTTTCTACAAAAAACATTTGCCATGACGGGAATCGAACCCGGGCCGCCCTGCATTACAAGGTAGATGCCTATCCGCTAGACCATTTGGGAAGACTTGATAGGTACACCCTAAGATATCTAAGTGTCATTTCGATGAGGTCTGTAGCAGAGGCCATAGAGCACAGCAAACAAATAATCATGTGTTGAAATATCCTTGTCGTTTTGAAAAATTACCATTGTCACCTGCACAGGAATGCCATGCGGCCAACATTGAAGAAATGTGCTTCTCAAATCTGTCATTAACACTGTTTTCCACACGCTTTTTTCATTGCATTGCCATATAATCAATTGGTCATTGATGCGTCACGAATAACGACAATGCGTCGAAAATTAAAGAAATGTAAACATGAATTATGTTATTACTGTCTAAGCATCGCAAAGCTGTATGCGTAAAGGCGTCTGACGTCACAGTGGCTTGCCTGAAACAAAGGAATTAGAGAAACATGTGCTTACAGGGGCGTCGAACCGCCTTCTCCCGCTGATGGAGCAAAGTTGCTACAGTGACAAAGACAAGCTCCGCGCTCATGGGCAATTTATATGAGGCAACTGTGCTGCGAGTATCTAAGTAGTCGTCGTGCATGGATAAAATGCAATGTTTCAAACAGATCTGATGAATTCACCTACTTTGAAAAAGTGTGCGTTAGGGAGTTCTTTTGACACAAAGCGAAAATCTACAGTCAAGCGTCAATCAGCAGACAGCCGTGTGTACTTTAGTCATGAGCCTGTTGTCAAAACGGCAGAAAAAAATGTTCACAAACGAAATATTGTTTCTACACTTAAAATGAACAAAGAAAAAATGAGCTAGCCTGATATAAGTCATGTTCATGACGATGCAAATGTAACGAGATTTCGAACTGTTCTGTTGCACACGTTGGGACTCATTTTATTTTTCTACAAAAAACATTTGCCATGACGGGAGTCGAACCCGGGCCGCCCTGCGTTACAAGGTAGATGCCTATCCGCTAGACCATTTGGGAAAACTTGATATGTACACCCTAAGATATCTAAGTGTCATTTCGATGAGGTCTGTAGCAGAGGCCATAGAGCACAGCAAACAAATAATCATGTGTTTAAATATCCTTGTCGTTTTGAAAAATTACCATTGTCACCTGCACAGGAATGCCCTGCGGCCAACATTGAAGAAATGTGCTTCTCAAATCTGTCATTAACACTGTTTTCCACACGCTTTTTTCATTGCATTGCCATATAATCAATTTGTCATTGATGCGTCACGAATAACGACAATGCGTCGAAAATTAAAGAAATGTAAACATGAATTATGTTATTACTGTCTAAGCATCGCAAAGCTGTATGCGTAAAGGCGTCTGACGTCACAGTGGCTTGCCTGAAACAAAGGAATTAGAGAAACATGTGCTTACAGGGGCGTCGAACCGCCTTCTCCCGCTGATGGAGCAAAGTTGCTACAGTGACAAAGACAAGCTCCGTGCTCATGGGCAATTTATATGGGGCAACTGTGCTGCGAGTATCTAAGTAGTCGTCGTGCATGGATAAAATGCAATGTTTCAAACAGATCTGATGAATTCACCTACTTTGAAAAAGTGTGCGTTAGGGAGTTCTTTTGACACAAAGCGAAAATCTACAGTCAAGCGTCAATCAGCAGACAGCCGTGTGTACTTTAGTCATGAGCCTGTTGTCAAAACGGCAGAAAAAAATTTTCACAAACGAAATATTGTTTCTACACTTAAAATGAACAAAGAAAAAATGAGCTAGCCTGATATAAGTCATGTTCATGACGATGCAAATGTAACGAGATTTCGAACTGTTCTGTTGCACACGTTGGGACTCATTTTATTTTTCTACAAAAAACATTTGCCATGACGGGAGTCGAACCCGGGCCGCCCTGCGTTACAAGGTAGATGCCTATCCGCTAGACCATTTGGGAAAACTTGATATGTACACCCTAAGATATCTAAGTGTCATTTCGATGAGGTCTGTAGCAGAGGCCATAGAGCACAGCAAACAAATAATCATGTGTTTAAATATCCTTGTCGTTTTGAAAAATTACCATTGTCACCTGCACAGGAATGCCCTGCGGCCAACATTGAAGAAATGTGCTTCTCAAATCTGTCATTAACACTGTTTTCCACACGCTTTTTTCATTGCATTGCCATATAATCAATTGGTCATTGATGCGTCACGAATAACGACAATGCGTCGAAAATTAAAGAAATGTAAACATGAATTATGTTATTACTGTCTAAGCATCGCAAAGCTGTATGCGTAAAGGCGTCTGACGTCACAGTGGCTTGCCTGAAACAAAGGAATTAGAGAAACATGTGCTTACAGGGGCGTCGAACCGCCTTCTCCCGCTGATGGAGCAAAGTTGCTACAGTGACAAAGACAAGCTCCGCGCTCATGGGCAATTTATATGGGGCAACTGTGCTGCGAGTATCTAAGTAGTCGTCGTGCATGGATAAAATGCAATGTTTCAAACAGATCTGATGAATTCACCTACTTTGAAAAAGTGTGCGTTAGGGAGTTCTTTTGACACAAAGCGAAAATCTACAGTCACGCGTCAATCAGCAGACAGCCGTGTGTTCTTTAGTAATGAGCCTGTTGTCAAAACGGCAGAAAAAAATGTTCACAAACGAAATATTGTTTCTACACTTAAAATGAACAAAGAAAAAATTAGCTAGCCTGATATAAGTCATGTTCATGACGATGCAAATGTAACGAGATTTCGAACTGTTCTGTTGCACACGTTGGGACTCATTTTATTTTTCTACAAAAATCCTTTGCCATGACGGGAATCGAACCCGGGCCTCCCTGCGTGACAAGGCAGATTCCTATCCGCTAGACCATTTGGGAAGACTTGATATGTACACCCTAAGATATCTAAGTGTCATTTCGATGAGGTCTGTAGCAGAGGCCATAGAGCACAGCAAACAAATAATCATGTGTTTAAATATCCTTGTCGTTTTGAAAAATTACCATTGTCACCTGCACAGGAATGCCCTGCGGCCAACATTGAAGAAATGTGCTTCTCAAATCTGTCATTAACACTGTTTTCCACACGCTTTTTTCATTGCATTGCCATATAATCAATTGGTCATTGATGCGTCACGAATAACGACAATGCGTCGAAAATTAAAGAAATGTAAACATGAATTATGTTATTACTGTCTAAGCATCGCAAAGCTGTATGCGTAAAGGCGTCTGACGTCACAGTGGCTTGCCTGAAACAAAGGAATTAGAGAAACATGTGCTTACAGGGGCGTCGAACCGCCTTCTCCCGCTGATGGAGCAAAGTTGCTACAGTGACAAAGACAAGCTCCGCGCTCATGGGCAATTTATATGGGGCAACTGTGCTGCGAGTATCTAAGTAGTCGTCGTGCATGGATAAAATGCAATGTTTCAAACAGATCTGATGAATTCACCTACTTTGAAAAAGTGTGCGTTAGGGAGTTCTTTTGACACAAAGCGAAAATCTACAGTCACGCGTCAATCAGCAGACAGCCGTGTGTTCTTTAGTAATGAGCCTGTTGTCAAAACGGCAGAAAAAAATGTTCACAAACGAAATATTGTTTCTACACTTAAAATGAACAAAGAAAAAATTAGCTAGCCTGATATAAGTCATGTTCATGACGATGCAAATGTAACGAGATTTCGAACTGTTCTGTTGCACACGTTGGGACTCATTTTATTTTTCTACAAAAATCCTTTGCCATGACGGGAATCGAACCCGGGCCTCCCTGCGTGACAAGGCAGATTCCTATCCGCTAGACCATTTGGGAAGACTTGATATGTACACCCTAAGATATCTAAGTGTCATTTCGATGAGGTCTGTAGCAGAGGCCATAGAGCACAGCAAACAAATAATCATGTGTTTAAATATCCTTGTCATTTTGAAAAATTACCATTGTCACCTGCACAGGAATGCCCTGCGGCCAACATTGAAGAAATGTGCTTCTCAAATCTGTCATTAACACTGTTTTCCACACGCTTTTTTCATTGCATTGCCATATAATCAATTGGTCATTGATGCGTCACGAATAACGACAATGCGTCGAAAATTAAAGAAATGTAAACATGAATTATGTTATTACTGTCTAAGCATCGCAAAGCTGTATGCGTAAAGGCGTCTGACGTCACAGTGGCTTGCCTGAAACAAAGGAATTAGAGAAACATGTGCTTACAGGGGCGTCGAACCGCCTTCTCCCGCTGATGGAGCAAAGTTGCTACAGTGACAAAGACAAGCTCCGCGCTCATGGGCAATTTATATGAGGCAACTGTGCTGCGAGTATCTAAGTAGTCGTCGTGCATGGATAAAATGCAATGTTTCAAACAGATCTGATGAATTCACCTACTTTGAAAAAGTGTGCGTTAGGGAGTTCTTTTGACACAAAGCGAAAATCTACAGTCAAGCGTCAATCAGCAGACAGCCGTGTGTTCTTTAGTCATGAGCCTGTTGTCAAAACGGCAGAAAAAAATGTTCACAAACGAAATATTGTTTCTACACTTAAAATGAACAAAGAAAAAATGAGCTAGCCTGATATAAGTCATGTTCATGACGATGCAAATGTAACGAGATTTCGAACTGTTCTGTTGCACACGTTGGGACTCATTTTATTTTTCTACAAAAAAATTTACCATGACGGGAAACGAACCCGGGCCGCCCTGCGTTACAAGGTAGATGCCTATCCGCTAGACCATTTGGGAAAACTTGATATGTACACCCTAAGATATCTAAGTGTCATTTCGATGAGGTCTGTAGCAGAGGCCATAGAGCACAGCAAACAAATAATCATGTGTTTAAATATCCTTGTCGTTTTGAAAAATTACCATTGTCACCTGCACAGGAATGCCATGCGGCCAACATTGAAGAAATGTGCTTCTCAAATCTGTCATTAACACTGTTTTCCACACGCTTTTTTCATTGCATTGCCATATAATCAATTGGTCATTGATGCGTCACGAATAACGACAATGCGTCGAAAATTAAAGAAATGTACAGGGGTGGTAAAAGTACTCAAAAGTTATACTCGAGTAAAAGTATAGATACTTAATTAAAAAATGACTCCAGTAAAAGTAGAAAGTCCCCCATTCAAACACCACTTGAGTAAAAGTACAAAAGTATTACATTTAAAATGTACTTAAGTACCAGAAGTAAAAAGTAAATATTCAAATTAATTGTAAATAGTCATAAATCAGCAGACCAATTGTTGTGGGAGTGATATGCAATGTTTTAATTGAATATGAATGACAATTGACAACAAACAGAGACAGATCTACAGTAAATCCCCCACCCCCTTATTTAAGTGTGTGTGTGTGTGTGTGCGTGCGTGTGTGCCAAGAGGACAGGAATGCATTGACTTGCATGCTCTGTGAAATCCTACAGTAGTACAATCCTGCAGATCAGAAAACTGCAAATAAAATAAGTGATAAGATTACAACACTGCCAATAAGATTTGTAATCATAAGGGACAATAAGACAACTACTAGAGACTTGTGCAATGAGGGTGAACCATCCCTCCCTTTAAGTTGAAATATCTTCAAAAGAAACGCTCAGGCTAGGCTACACAGAATCTGACTGGCACCTTAACGCAGTATAGGGGTTGAACTCACAGTAGCAGCAGACACAAATCACATTGTTTAGTTTTGCATAATTCTTTAATAACTGTCTTTCCTACTAGGCCCTAAAGTGTGTGACCCTGAAATTACATTATGAAACTAACATCTGCATGAAAGCAGCAGAAGTTAAGAGGTAAAAGATACAAGGTAAGACAACTATTAGAGAATTGTGCAATGAGCGTGAACCATCCCTTTAAGTTGAAATATCTTCAAAATAAACTCTTAGGCTCTCTCTCTTTACACATAATCTGACTGGCTAGCTCATTTGTAAGACAGGTTACTATTTAAGGCTGTAAAAGCTTCCGTTCAGCTTCAGCAGAAGCTGATTTTCAAAATTGCTGGAGTCCATCCTTGCTCTCCTAGGGCTAAATAGAAGCCCTGCAATACTAAACAGCCTTTCACACGCAGCTGAGGCAGGAAGAGGCGTGTTTAACTTGATGGACACCTTACAGACGGAGGGGAAGGTCTTCAGCAGACTGGTGTGGTCAGCACAGCATGCCAGATATCCCTCAAGTTCTTTTGAGGTTTCTTGTGAAGTTGTCTTGATGGACGAGAAGAAGTCGTCATCATCAGAAGCGATGGGGCTACCGAGGGGCGTCAAGGGCTCCATGTCCAGATTGATGTAGTTCAGTCCTGAAAAACAATGCATGTCCCATACACATGCAGAAATTTAACAGAATTGCATTCAGAACATTAGTCAATGACAGCCAACGTACATATTTTTCATAGGTCTAATCTTTACTGTAAAGCTCATTTGGCAAATAGCCATGGTATCATTCTAGACAGTTAACTGAGACATAGCATAGGCCTAAACCTTCCACCTCAGGGATGCATGCAACACAAGCTGTATTTTCATAGAATGCATAGCCTACCCTGGTATATTATTTTATTTTGTTATTATTTTGTCTGTTAATCTACTGGCTGTGTTAATTGTTTACCCTCTCTAACCCTCAATGAGAGGAATGGAGTTGGGCTACGAGCCCGGCCAATTCTGGCCATTATAAGGACATCGGTATTGCATTGGTCAAGCAACGAACTGATCATATGTTAAGAGAACGATTAAAAATGCATTATTATATCTGTGAACCCCCCCCTTTAATGTGAGGTTGAATGTATATATATATCATCTGCTACCATACACATATATATTATTTTGATTCAATATCCCAGATATTTGGTACAATAAGTCCAATACTGAGTAGAATTATCTTGAATTATTCCACTGGCAGATAATTTTGCTTATTTCAAGTTTTTTTTCCTGATTTTGGTCAATTTAATCTTGTTTTAAGAAAACAAGATTAACATATTTATTTACAAAAATAAGCAAAATTATCTGCCAGTGGAATAAGATGATACAAGATAATTCTGCTCAATATTGGACTAATTGTACCAAATACAAGATATTTTCACTTGATAAGATTTATTTCATTTTTTGCAGTGTGCCAGCAATTTGACATGGCGAGGAGGTCCAAGTTAGCAATGATAGCCAAGTTAGCTAACGTTTGCTCACTCTCAGTCCAAAATTATCCATCCCACCCTGACGATACCGCTAACGTTGCATTTAATTTCGTTAGCTAGCTACGTTATTATATTCATATCATATCATATCCGACCGACTGTTTCTTTATAACGTTACGTTATCGATAGCTAACGTTAACGTTGCCAGACTTAAGTGGAGTGGTGGTGGAGACGTGATTAACGTTAGCTTAGCTAGCTCTGTCGTTAGCTAACTTTAGCTAAATGAATGCACATAGTAACATTAAAGTTAGCTCACCTCAATATGTTTTCTCAAATTTGAGGGTGAATTTTTGAATGCCGAAATGTCGTTCACCCGTGGCAGGCAAAGAAGACATTTCAGTCGATAAGAATCTCCCTTGACTTCGGTGAATTCGAACATATCCTTAAGATATGGCGATGGGTGATCCCTGTCCGTTTCATCATTTCTGGCGGCAGCGAGAGCATCTTCACCTGCTGCTTCTGCCATCTTCTTCAGTAGCAATGATGATGACGTGCTGCTGAGCGAGCGGGCCGTATCGTGGCAAATTGAGTTTGCGTGCTTTCTTTTAAAAAGGAAACTTTTTTTCCATCGGATTGGAAATGTAACGAATACTTGGGAGGGGGCATGGGGAAATGTATCGGAGTAAAAAGTAAACATTTTCGTAAAAATTGTAGTGGAGTAAGAGTGAAAGTAGGAGCAAATAAAAAATACTCAAGTAAAGTACAGATCCCCGAAAAAAATACTTAAGTAATGTAACGAAGTATTTTTACTTCGTTACTTACCACCCCTGGAAATGTAAACATGAATTATGTTATTACTGTCTAAGCATCGCAAAGCTGTATGCGTAAAGGCGTCTGACGTCACAGTGGCTTGCCTGAAACAAAGGAATTAGAGAAACATGTGCTTACAGGGGCGTCGAACCGCCTTCTCCCGCTGATGGAGCAAAGTTGCTACAGTGACAAAGACAAGCTCCGCGCTCATGGGCAAATTATATGGGGCAACTGTGCTGCGAGTATCTAAGCAGTCGTCGTGCATGGATAAAATGCAATGTTTCAAACAGATCTGATGAATTCACCTACTTTGAAAAAGTGTGCGTTAGGAAGTTCTTTTGACACAAAGCGAAAATCTACAGTCAAGCGTCAATCAGCAGACAGCCGTGTGTTCTTTAGTCATGAGCCTGTTGTCAAAAAGGGCAGAAAAAAATGTTCACAAACAAAATATTGTTTCTACACTTAAAATGAACAAAGAAAAAATGAGCTAGCCTGATATAAGTCATGTTCATGACGATGCAAATGTAACGAGATTTCGAACTGTTCTGTTGCACACGTTGGGACTCATTTTATTTTTCTACAAAAAACATTTGCCATGACGGGAATCGAACCCGGGCCGCCCTGCGTTACAAGGTAGATGCCTATCCGCTAGACCATTTGGGAAGACTTGATATGTACACCCTAAGATATCTAAGTGTCATTTCGATGAGGTCTGTAGCAGAGGCCATAGAGCACAGCAAACAAATAATCATGTGTTTAAATATCCTTGTCGTTTTGAAAAATTACCATTGTCACCTGCACAGGAATGCCATGCGGCCAACATTGAAGAAATGTGCTTCTCAAATCTGTCATTAACACTGTTTTCCACACGCTTTTTTCATTGCATTGCCATATAATCAATTGGTCATTGATGCGTCACGAATAACGACAATGCGTCGAAAATTAAAGAAATGTAAACATGAATTATGTTATTACTGTCTAAGCATCGCAAAGCTGTATGCGTAAAGGCGTCTGACGTCACAGTGGCTTGCCTGAAACAAAGGAATTAGAGAAACATGTGCTTACAGGGGCGTCGAACCGCCTTCTCCCGCTGATGGAGCAAAGTTGCTACAGTGACAAAGACAAGCTCCGCGCTCATGGGCAATTTATATGGGGCAACTGTGCTGCGAGTATCTAAGCAGTCGTCGTGCATGGATAAAATGCAATGTTTCAAACAGATCTGATGAATTCACCTACTTTGAAAAAGTGTGCGTTAGGAAGTTCTTTTGACACAAAGCGAAAATCTACAGTCAAGCGTCAATCAGCAGACAGCCGTGTGTTCTTTAGTCATGAGCCTGTTGTCAAAACGGCAGAAAAAAATGGTCACAAACGAAATATTGTTTCTACACTTAAAATGAACAAAGAAAAAATGAGCTAGCCTGATATAAGTCATGTTCATGACGATGCAAATGTAACGAGATTTCGAACTGTTCTGTTGCACACGTTGGGACTCATTTTATTTTTCTACAAAAAAATTTACCATGACGGGAAACGAACCCGGGCCGCCCTGCGTTACAAGGTAGATGCCTATCCGCTAGACCATTTGGGAAAACTTGATATGTACACCCTAAGATATCTAAGTGTCATTTCGATGAGGTCTGTAGCAGAGGCCATAGAGCACAGCAAACAAATAATCATGTGTTTAAATATCCTTGTCGTTTTGAAAAATTACCATTGTCACCTGCACAGGAATGCCATGCGGCCAACATTGAAGAAATGTGCTTCTCAAATCTGTCATTAACACTGTTTTCCACACGCTTTTTTCATTGCATTGCCATATAATCAATTGGTCATTGATGCGTCACGAATAACGACAATGCGTCGAAAATTAAAGAAATGTAAACATGAATTATGTTATTACTGTCTAAGCATCGCAAAGCTGTATGCGTAAAGGCTTCTGACGTCACAGTGGCTTGCCTGAAACAAAGGAATTAGAGAAACATGTGCTTACAGGGGCGTCGAACCGCCTTCTCCCGCTGATGGAGCAAAGTTGCTACAGTGACAAAGACAAGCTCCGCGCTCATGGGCAAATTATATGGGGCAACTGTGCTGCGAGTATCTAAGCAGTCGTCGTGCATGGATAAAATGCAATGTTTCAAACAGATCTGATGAATTCACCTACTTTGAAAAAGTGTGCGTTAGGAAGTTCTTTTGACACAAAGCGAAAATCTACAGTCAAGCGTCAATCAGCAGACAGCCGTGTGTTCTTTAGTCATGAGCCTGTTGTCAAAACGGAAGAAAAAAATGTTCACAAACGAAATATTGTTTCTACACTTAAAATGAACAAAGAAAAAATGAGCTAGCCTGATATAAGTCATGTTCATGACGATGCAAATGTAACGAGATTTCGAACTGTTCTGTTGCACACGTTGGGACTCATTTTATTTTTCTACTAAAAAATGTGCCATGACGGGAATCGAACCCGGGCCGCCCTGCGTTACAAGGTAGATGCCTATCCGCTAGACCATTTGGGAAAACTTGATATGTACACCCTAAGATATCTAAGTGTCATTTCGATGAGGTCTGTAGCAGAGGCCATAGAGCACAGCAAACAAATAATCATGTGTTTAAATATCCTTGTCGTTTTGAAAAATTACCATTGTCACCTGCACAGGAATGCCATGCGGCCAACAATGAAGAAATGTGCTTCTCAAATCTGTCATTAACACTGTTTTCCACACGCTTTTTTCATTGCATTGCCATATAATCAATTGGTCATTGATGCGTCACGAATAACGACAATGCGTCGAAAATTAAAGAAATGTAAACATGAATTATGTTATTACTGTCTAAGCATCGCAAAGCTGTATGCGTAAAGGCGTCTGACGTCACAGTGGCTTGCCTGAAACAAAGGAATTAGAGAAACATGTGCTTACAGGGGCGTCGAACCGCCTTCTCCCGCTGATGGAGCAAAGTTGCTACAGTGACAAAGACAAGCTCCGCGCTCATGGGCAAATTATATGGGGCAACTGTGCTGCGAGTATCTAAGCAGTCGTCGTGCATGGATAAAATGCAATGTTTCAAACAGATCTGATGAATTCACCTACTTTGAAAAAGTGTGCGTTAGGAAGTTCTTTTGACACAAAGCGAAAATCTACAGTCAAGCGTCAATCAGCAGACAGCCGTGTGTTCTTTAGTCATGAGCCTGTTGTCAAAAAGGGCAGAAAAAAATGTTCACAAACAAAATATTGTTTCTACACTTAAAATGAACAAAGAAAAAATGAGCTAGCCTGATATAAGTCATGTTCATGACGATGCAAATGTAACGAGATTTCGAACTGTTCTGTTGCACACGTTGGGACTCATTTTATTTTTCTACAAAAAACATTTGCCATGACGGGAATCGAACCCGGGCCGCCCTGCGTTACAAGGTAGATGCCTATCCGCTAGACCATTTGGGAAGACTTGATATGTACACCCTAAGATATCTAAGTGTCATTTCGATGAGGTCTGTAGCAGAGGCCATAGAGCACAGCAAACTAATAATCATGTGTTTAAATATCCTTGTCGTTTTGAAAAATTACCATTGTCACCTGCACAGGAATGCCATGCGGCCAACATTGAAGAAATGTGCTTCTCAAATCTGTCATTAACACTGTTTTCCACACGCTTTTTTCATTGCATTGCCATATAATCAATTGGTCATTGATGCGTCACGAATAACGACAATGCGTCGAAAATTAAAGAAATGTAAACATGAATTATGTTATTACTGTCTAAGCATCGCAAAGCTGTATGCGTAAAAGCGTCTGACGTCACAGTGGCTTGCCTGAAACAAAGGAATCAGAGAAACATGTGCTTACAGGGGCGTCGAAGCGCCTTTTCCCGCTGATGGAGCAAAGTTGCTACAGTGACAAAGACAAGCTCCGCGCTCATGGGCAATGTATATGGGTCAACTGTGCTGCGAGTATCTAAGCAGTCGTCGTGCATGGATAAAATGCAATGTTTCAAACAGATCTGATGAATTCACATACTTTGAAAAAGTGTGCGTTAGGAAGTTCTTTTGACACAAAGCGAAAATCTACAGTCAAGCGTCAATCAGCAGACAGCCGTGTGTTCTTTAGTCATGAGCCTGTTGTCAAAAAGGGCAGAAAAAAATGTTCACAAACAAAATATTGTTTCTACACTTAAAATGAACAAAGAAAAAATGAGCTAGCCTGATATAAGTCATGTTCATGACGATGCAAATGTAACGAGATTTCGAACTGTTCTGTTGCACACGTTGGGACTCATTTTATTTTTCTACAAAAAACATTTGCCATGACGGGAATCGAACCAGGGCCGCCCTGCGTTACAAGGTAGATGCCTATCCGCTAGACCATTTGGGAAGACTTGATATGTACACCCTAAGATATCTAAGTGTCATTTCGATGAGGTCTGTAGCAGAGGCCATAGAGCACAGCAAACAAATAATCATGTGTTTAAATATCCTTGTCGTTTTGAAAAATTACCATTGTCACCTGCACAGGAATGCCATGCGGCCAACATTGAAGAAATGTGCTTCTCAAATCTGTCATTAACACTGTTTTCCACACGCTTTTTTCATTGCATTGCCATATAATCAATTGGTCATTGATGCGTCACGAATAACGACAATGCGTCGAAAATTAAAGAAATGTAAACATGAATTATGTTATTACTGTCTAAGCATCGCAAAGCTGTATGCGTAAAGGCGTCTGACGTCACAGTGGCTTGCCTGAAACAAAGGAATTAGAGAAACATGTGCTTACAGGGGCGTCGAACCGCCTTCTCCCGCTGATGGAGCAAAGTTGCTACAGTGACAAAGACAAGCTCCGCGCTCATGGGCAATTTATATGGGGCAACTGTGCTGCGAGTATCTAAGTAGTCGTCGTGCATGGATAAAATGCAATGTTTCAAACAGATCTGATGAATTCACCTACTTTGAAAAAGTGTGCGTTAGGGAGTTCTTTTGACACAAAGCGAAAATCTACAGTCACGCGTCAATCAGCAGACAGCCGTGTGTTCTTTAGTAATGAGCCTGTTGTCAAAACGGCAGGAAAAAATGTTCACAAACGAAATATTGTTTCTACACTTAAAATGAACAAAGAAAAAATTAGCTAGCCTGATATAAGTCATGTTCATGACGATGCAAATGTAACGAGATTTCGAACTGTTCTGTTGCACACGTTGGGACTCATTTTATTTTTCTACAAAAATCCTTTGCCATGACGGGAATCGAACCCGGGCCTCCCTGCGTGACAAGGCAGATTCCTATCCGCTAGACCATTTGGGAAGACTTGATATGTACACCCTAAGATATCTAAGTGTCATTTCGATGAGGTCTGTAGCAGAGGCCATAGAGCACAGCAAACAAATAATCATGTGTTTAAATATCCTTGTCATTTTGAAAAATTACCATTGTCACCTGCACAGGAATGCCCTGCGGCCAACATTGAAGAAATGTGCTTCTCAAATCTGTCATTAACACTGTTTTCCACACGCTTTTTTCATTGCATTGCCATATAATCAATTGGTCATTGATGCGTCACGAATAACGACAATGCGTCGAAAATTAAAGAAATGTAAACATGAATTATGTTATTACTGTCTAAGCATCGCAAAGCTGTATGCGTAAAGGCGTCTGACGTCACAGTGGCTTGCCTGAAACAAAGGAATTAGAGAAACATGTGCTTACAGGGGCGTCGAACCGCCTTCTCCCGCTGATGGAGCAAAGTTGCTACAGTGACAAAGACAAGCTCCGCGCTCATGGGCAATTTATATGAGGCAACTGTGCTGCGAGTATCTAAGTAGTCGTCGTGCATGGATAAAATGCAATGTTTCAAACAGATCTGATGAATTCACCTACTTTGAAAAAGTGTGCGTTAGGGAGTTCTTTTGACACAAAGCGAAAATCTACAGTCAAGCGTCAATCAGCAGACAGCCGTGTGTTCTTTAGTCATGAGCCTGTTGTCAAAACGGCAGAAAAAAATGTTCACAAACGAAATATTGTTTCTACACTTAAAATGAACAAAGAAAAAATTAGCTAGCCTGATATAAGTCATGTTCATGACGATGCAAATGTAACGAGATTTCGAACTGTTCTGTTGCACACGTTGGGACTCATTTTATTTTTCTACAAAAATCCTTTGCCAAGACGGGAATCGAACCCGGGCCGCCCTGCGTTACAAGGCAGATTCCTATCCGCTAGACCATTTGGGAAGACTTGATATGTACACCCTAAGATATCTAAGTGTCATTTCGATGAGGTCTGTAGCAGAGGCCATAGAGCACAGCAAACAAATAATCATGTGTTTAAATATCCTTGTCGTTTTGAAAAATTACCATTGTCACCTGCACAGGAATGCCATGCGGCCAACATTGAAGAAATGTGCTTCTCAAATCTGTCATTAACACTGTTTTCCACACGCTTTTTTCATTGCATTGCCATATAATCAATTGGTCATTGATGCGTCACGAATAACGACAATGCGTCGAAAATTAAAGAAATGTAAACATGAATTATGTTATTACTGTCTAAGCATCGCAAAGCTGTATGCGTAAAGGCGTCTGACGTCACAGTGGCTTGCCTGAAACAAAGGAATTAGAGAAACATGTGCTTACAGGGGCGTCGAACCGCATTCTCCCGCTGATGGAGCAAAGTTGCTACAGTGACAAAGACAAGCTCCGCGCTCATGGGCAATTTATATGGGGCAACTGTGCTGCGAGTATCTAAGCAGTCGTCGTGCATGGATAAAATGCAATGTTTCAAACAGATCTGATGAATTCACCTACTTTGAAAAAGTGTGCGTTAGGAAGTTCTTTTGACACAAAGCGAAAATCTACAGTCAAGCGTCAATCAGCAGACAGCCGTGTGTTCTTTAGTCATGAGCCTGTTGTCAAAACGGCAGAAAAAAATGGTCACAAACGAAATATTGTTTCTACACTTAAAATGAACAAAGAAAAAATGAGCTAGCCTGATATAAGTCATGTTCATGACGATGCAAATGTAACGAGATTTCGAACTGTTCTGTTGCACACGTTGGGACTCATTTTATTTTTCTACAAAATTCATTTGCCATGACGGGAATCGAACCCGGGCCGCCCTGCGTGACAAGGCAGATTCCTATCCGCTAGACCATTTGGGAAGACTTGATATGTACACCCTAAGATATCTAAGTGTCATTTCGATGAGGTCTGTAGCAGAGGCCATAGAGCACAGCAAACAAATAATCATGTGTTTAAATATCCTTGTCGTTTTGAAAAATTACCATTGTCACCTGCACAGGAATGCCATGCGGCCAACATTGAAGAAATGTGCTTCTCAAATCTGTCATTAACACTGTTTTCCACACGCTTTTTTCATTGCATTGCCATATAATCAATTGGTCATTGATGCGTCACGAATAACGACAATGCGTCGAAAATTAAAGAAATGTAAACATGAATTATGTTATTACTGTCTAAGCATCGCAAAGCTGTATGCGTAAAGGCGTCTGACGTCACAGTGGCTTGCCTGAAACAAAGGAATTAGAGAAACATGTGCTTACAGGGGCGTCGAACCGCCTTCTCCCGCTGATGGAGCAAAGTTGCTACAGTGACAAAGACAAGCTCCGCGCTCATGGGCAAATTATATGGGGCAACTGTGCTGCGAGTATCTAAGCAGTCGTCGTGCATGGATAAAATGCAATGTTTCAAACAGATCTGATGAATTCACCTACTTTGAAAAAGTGTGCGTTAGGAAGTTCTTTTGACACAAAGCGAAAATCTACAGTCAAGCGTCAATCAGCAGACAGCCGTGTGTTCTTTAGTCATGAGCCTGTTGTCAAAACGGCAGAAAAAAATGTTCACAAACGAAATATTGTTTCTACACTTAAAATGAACAAAGAAAAAATGAGCTAGCCTGATATAAGTCATGTTCATGACGATGCAAATGTAACGAGATTTCGAACTGTTCTGTTGCACACGTTGGGACTCATTTTATTTTTCTACAAAAAAATGTGCCATGACGGGAATCGAACCCGGGCCGCCCTGCGTTACAAGGTAGATGCCTATCCGCTAGACCATTTGGGAAAACTTGATATGTACACCCTAAGATATCTAAGTGTCATTTCGATGAGGTCTGTAGCAGAGGCCATAGAGCACAGCAAACAAATAATCATGTGTTTAAATATCCTTGTCGTTTTGAAAAATTACCATTGTCACCTGCACAGGAATGCCATGCGGCCAACATTGAAGAAATGTGCTTCTCAAATCTGTCATTAACACTGTTTTCCACACGCTTTTTTCATTGCATTGCCATATAATCAATTGGTCATTGATGCGTCACGAATAACGACAATGCGTCGAAAATTAAAGAAATGTAAACATGAATTATGTTATTACTGTCTAAGCATCGCAAAGCTGTATGCGTAAAGGCGTCTGACGTCACAGTGGCTTGCCTGAAACAAAGGAATTAGAGAAACATGTGCTTACAGGGGCGTCGAACCGCCTTCTCCCGCTGATGGAGCAAAGTTGCTACAGTGACAAAGACAAGCTCCGCGCTCATGGGCAAATTATATGGGGCAACTGTGCTGCGAGTATCTAAGCAGTCGTCGTGCATGGATAAAATGCAATGTTTCAAACAGATCTGAT
Organism: Argentina silus; assembly: GCF_951799395.1. Classification (NCBI taxonomy): domain Eukaryota; kingdom Metazoa; phylum Chordata; class Actinopteri; order Argentiniformes; family Argentinidae; genus Argentina; species Argentina silus. The sequence continues at coordinate 165,578 of NW_028152885.1, read as the reverse complement.
GAATTCACCTACTTTGAAAAAGTGTGCGTTAGGAAGTTCTTTTGACACAAAGCGAAAATCTACAGTCAAGCGTCAATCAGCAGACAGCCGTGTGTTCTTTAGTCATGAGCCTGTTGTCAAAACGGCAGAAAAAAATGTTCACAAACGAAATATTGTTTCTACACTTAAAATGAACAAAGAAAAAATGAGCTAGCCTGATATAAGTCATGTTCATGACGATGCAAATGTAACGAGATTTCGAACTGTTCTGTTGCACACGTTGGGACTCATTTTATTTTTCTACAAAAAAATGTGCCATGACGGGAATCGAACCCGGGCCGCCCTGCGTTACAAGGTAGATGCCTATCCGCTAGACCATTTGGGAAAACTTGATATGTACACCCTAAGATATCTAAGTGTCATTTCGATGAGGTCTGTAGCAGAGGCCATAGAGCACAGCAAACAAATAATCATGTGTTTAAATATCCTTGTCGTTTTGAAAAATTACCATTGTCACCTGCACAGGAATGCCATGCGGCCAACATTGAAGAAATGTGCTTCTCAAATCTGTCATTAACACTGTTTTCCACACGCTTTTTTCATTGCATTGCCATATAATCAATTGGTCATTGATGCGTCACGAATAACGACAATGCGTCGAAAATTAAAGAAATGTAAACATGAATTATGTTATTACTGTCTAAGCATCGCAAAGCTGTATGCGTAAAGGCTTCTGACGTCACAGTGGCTTGCCTGAAACAAAGGAATTAGAGAAACATGTGCTTACAGGGGCGTCGAACCGCCTTCTCCCGCTGATGGAGCAAAGTTGCTACAGTGACAAAGACAAGCTCCGCGCTCATGGGCAAATTATATGGGGCAACTGTGATGCGAGTATCTAAGCAGTCGTCGTGCATGGATAAAATGCAATGTTTCAAACAGATCTGATGAATTCACCTACTTTGAAAAAGTGTGCGTTAGGAAGTTCTTTTGACACAAAGCGAAAATCTACAGTCAAGCGTCAATCAGCAGACAGCCGTGTGTTCTTTAGTCATGAGCCTGTTGTCAAAACGGAAGAAAAAAATGTTCACAAACGAAATATTGTTTCTACACTTAAAATGAACAAAGAAAAAATGAGCTAGCCTGATATAAGTCATGTTCATGACGATGCAAATGTAACGAGATTTCGAACTGTTCTGTTGCACACGTTGGGACTCATTTTATTTTTCTACAAAAAAATGTGCCATGACGGGAATCGAACCCGGGCCGCCCTGCGTTACAAGGTAGATGCCTATCCGCTAGACCATTTGGGAAAACTTGATATGTACACCCTAAGATATCTAAGTGTCATTTCGATGAGGTCTGTAGCAGAGGCCATAGAGCACAGCAAACAAATAATCATGTGTTTAAATATCCTTGTCGTTTTGAAAAATTACCATTGTCACCTGCACAGGAATGCCATGCGGCCAACAATGAAGAAATGTGCTTCTCAAATCTGTCATTAACACTGTTTTCCACACGCTTTTTTCATTGCATTGCCATATAATCAATTGGTCATTGATGCGTCACGAATAACGACAATGCGTCGAAAATTAAAGAAATGTAAACATGAATTATGTTATTACTGTCTAAGCATCGCAAAGCTGTATGCGTAAAGGCGTCTGACGTCACAGTGGCTTGCCTGAAACAAAGGAATTAGAGAAACATGTGCTTACAGGGGCGTCGAACCGCCTTCTCCCGCTGATGGAGCAAAGTTGCTACAGTGACAAAGACAAGCTCCGCGCTCATGGGCAAATTATATGGGGCAACTGTGCTGCGAGTATCTAAGCAGTCGTCGTGCATGGATAAAATGCAATGTTTCAAACAGATCTGATGAATTCACCTACTTTGAAAAAGTGTGCGTTAGGAAGTTCTTTTGACACAAAGCGAAAATCTACAGTCAAGCGTCAATCAGCAGACAGCCGTGTGTTCTTTAGTCATGAGCCTGTTGTCAAAAAGGGCAGAAAAAAATGTTCACAAACAAAATATTGTTTCTACACTTAAAATGAACAAAGAAAAAATGAGCTAGCCTGATATAAGTCATGTTCATGACGATGCAAATGTAACGAGATTTCGAACTGTTCTGTTGCACACGTTGGGACTCATTTTATTTTTCTACAAAAAACATTTGCCATGACGGGAATCGAACCCGGGCCGCCCTGCGTTACAAGGTAGATGCCTATCCGCTAGACCATTTGGGAAGACTTGATATGTACACCCTAAGATATCTAAGTGTCATTTCGATGAGGTCTGTAGCAGAGGCCATAGAGCACAGCAAACTAATAATCATGTGTTTAAATATCCTTGTCGTTTTGAAAAATTACCATTGTCACCTGCACAGGAATGCCATGCGGCCAACATTGAAGAAATGTGCTTCTCAAATCTGTCATTAACACTGTTTTCCACACGCTTTTTTCATTGCATTGCCATATAATCAATTGGTCATTGATGCGTCACGAATAACGACAATGCGTCGAAAATTAAAGAAATGTAAACATGAATTATGTTATTACTGTCTAAGCATCGCAAAGCTGTATGCGTAAAGGCGTCTGACGTCACAGTGGCTTGCCTGAAACAAAGGAATTAGAGAAACATGTGCTTAGAGGGGCGTCGAACCGCCTTCTCCCGCTGATGGAGCAAAGTTGCTACAGTGACAAAGACAAGCTCCGCGCTCATGGGCAATTTATATGGGGCAACTGTGCTGCGAGTATCTAAGCAGTCGTCGTGCATGGATAAAATGCAATGTTTCAAACAGATCTGATGAATTCACCTACTTTGAAAAAGTGTGCGTTAGGAAGTTCTTTTGACACAAAGCGAAAATCTACAGTCAAGCGTCAATCAGCAGACAGCCGTGTGTTCTTTAGTCATGAGCCTGTTGTCAAAACGGCAGAAAAAAATGTTCACAAACGAAATATTGTTTCTACACTTAAAATGAACAAAGAAAAAATGAGCTAGCCTGATATAAGTCATGTTCATGACGATGCAAATGTAACGAGATTTCGAACTGTTCTGTTGCACACGTTGGGACTCATTTTATTTTTCTACAAAAAACATTTGCCATGACGGGAATCGAACCCGGGCCGCCCTGCGTTACAAGGTAGATGCCTATCCGCTAGACCATTTGGGAAGACTTGATATGTACACCCTAAGATATCTAAGTGTCATTTCGATGAGGTCTGTAGCAGAGGCCATAGAGCACAGCAAACAAATAATCATGTGTTTAAATATCCTTGTCGTTTTGAAAAATTACCATTGTCACCTGCACAGGAATGCCATGCGGCCAACATTGAAGAAATGTGCTTCTCAAATCTGTCATTAACACTGTTTTCCACACGCTTTTTTCATTGCATTGCCATATAATCAATTGGTCATTGATGCGTCACAAATAACGACAATGCGTCGAAAATTAAAGAAATGTAAACATGAATTATGTTATTACTGTCTAAGCATCGCAAAGCTGTATGCGTAAAGGCGTCTGACGTCACAGTGGCTTGCCTGAAACAAAGGAATTAGAGAAACATGTGCTTACAGGGGCGTCGAACCGCCTTCTCCCGCTGATGGAGCAAAGTTGCTACAGTGACAAAGACAAGCTCCGCGCTCATGGGCAAATTATATGGGGCAACTGTGCTGCGAGTATCTAAGCAGTCGTCGTGCATGGATAAAATGCAATGTTTCAAACAGATCTGATGAATTCACCTACTTTGAAAAAGTGTGCGTTAGGAAGTTCTTTTGACACAAAGCGAAAATCTACAGTCAAGCGTCAATCAGCAGACAGCCGTGTGTTCTTTAGTCATGAGCCTGTTGTCAAAAAGGGCAGAAAAAAATGTTCACAAACAAAATATTGTTTCTACACTTAAAATGAACAAAGAAAAAATGAGCTAGCCTGATATAAGTCATGTTCATGACGATGCAAATGTAACGAGATTTCGAACTGTTCTGTTGCACACGTTGGGACTCATTTTATTTTTCTACAAAAATCATTTGCCATGACGGGAATCGAACCCGGGCCGCCCTGCGTGACAAGGCAGATTCCTATCCGCTAGACCATTTGGGAAGACTTGATATGTACACCCTAAGATATTTAAGTGTCATTTCGATGGGGTCTGTAGCAGAGGCCATAGAGCACAGCAAACAAATAATCATGTGTTTAAATATCCTTGTCGTTTTGAAAAATTACCATTGTCACCTGCACAGGAATGCCATGCGGCCAACATTGAAGAAATGTGCTTCTCAAATCTGTCATTAACACTGTTTTCCACACGCTTTTTTCATTGCATTGCCATATAATCAATTGGTCATTGATGCGTCACGAATAACGACAATGCGTCGAAAATTAAAGAAATGTAAACATGAATTATGTTATTACTGTCTAAGCATCGCAAAGCTGTATGCGTAAAGGCGTCTGACGTCACAGTGGCTTGCCTGAAACAAAGGAATTTGAGAAACATGTGCTTACAGGGGCGTCGAACCGCCTTCTCCCGCTGATGGAGCAAAGTTGCTACAGTGACAAAGACAAGCTCCGCGCTCATGGGCAATTTATATGTGGCAACTGTGCTGCGAGTATCTAAGCAGTCGTCGTGCATGGATAAAATGCAATGTTTCAAACAGATCTGATGAATTCACCTACTTTGAAAAAGTGTGCGTTAGGAAGTTCTTTTGACACAAAGCGAAAATCTACAGTCAAGCGTCAATCAGCAGACAGCCGTGTGTTCTTTAGTCATGAGCCTGTTGTCAAAACGGCAGAAAAAAATGGTCACAAACGAAATATTGTTTCTACACTTAAAATGAACAAAGAAAAAATGAGCTAGCCTGATATAAGTCATGTTCATGACGATGCAAATGTAACGAGATTTCGAACTGTTCTGTTGCACACGTTGGGACTCATTTTATTTTTCTACAAAAAACATTTGCCATGACGGGAATCGAACCCGGGCCTCCCTGCGTGACAAGGCAGATTCCTATCCGCTAGACCATTTGGGAAGACTTGATATGTACACCCTAAGATATCTAAGTGTCATTTCGATGAGGTCTGTAGCAGAGGCCATAGAGCACAGCAAACAAATAATCATGTGTTTAAATATCCTTGTCATTTTGAAAAATTACCATTGTCACCTGCACAGGAATGCCCTGCGGCCAACATTGAAGAAATGTGCTTCTCAAATCTGTCATTAACACTGTTTTCCACACGCTTTTTTCATTGCATTGCCATATAATCAATTGGTCATTGATGCGTCACGAATAACGACAATGCGTCGAAAATTAAAGAAATGTAAACATGAATTATGTTATTACTGTCTAAGCATCGCAAAGCTGTATGCGTAAAGGCGTCTGACGTCACAGTGGCTTGCCTGAAACAAAGGAATTTGAGAAACATGTGCTTACAGGGGCGTCGAACCGCCTTCTCCCGCTGATGGAGCAAAGTTGCTACAGTGACAAAGACAAGCTCCGCGCTCATGGGCAATTTATATGGGGCAACTGTGCTGCGAGTATCTAAGCAGTCGTCGTGCATGGATAAAATGCAATGTTTCAAACAGATCTGATGAATTCACCTACTTTGAAAAAGTGTGCGTTAGGAAGTTCTTTTGACACAAAGCGAAAATCTACAGTCAAGCGTCAATCAGCAGACAGCCGTGTGTTCTTTAGTCATGAGCCTGTTGTCAAAACGGCAGAAAAAAATGTTCACAAACGAAATATTGTTTCTACACTTAAAATGAACAAAGAAAAAATGAGCTAGCCTGATATAAGTCATGTTCATGACGATGCAAATGTAACGAGATTTCGAACTGTTCTGTTGCACACGTTGGGACTCATTTTATTTTTCTACAAAAAACATTTGCCATGACGGGAATCGAACCCGGGCCGCCCTGCGTTACAAGGTAGATGCCTATCCGCTAGACCATTTGGGAAGACTTGATATGTACACCCTAAGATATCTAAGTGTCATTTCGATGAGGTCTGTAGCAGAGGCCATAGAGCACAGCAAACAAATAATCATGTGTTTAAATATCCTTGTCGTTTTGAAAAATTACCATTGTCACCTGCACAGGAATGCCATGCGGCCAACATTGAAGAAATGTGCTTCTCAAATCTGTCATTAACACTGTTTTCCACACGCTTTTTTCATTGCATTGCCATATAATCAATTGGTCATTGATGCGTCACAAATAACGACAATGCGTCGAAAATTAAAGAAATGTAAACATGAATTATGTTATTACTGTCTAAGCATCGCAAAGCTGTATGCGTAAAGGCGTCTGACGTCACAGTGGCTTGCCTGAAACAAAGGAATTAGAGAAACATGTGCTTACAGGGGCGTCGAACCGCCTTCTCCCGCTGATGGAGCAAAGTTGCTACAGTGACAAAGACAAGCTCCGCGCTCATGGGCAAATTATATGGGGCAACTGTGCTGCGAGTATCTAAGCAGTCGTCGTGCATGGATAAAATGCAATGTTTCAAACAGATCTGATGAATTCACCTACTTTGAAAAAGTGTGTGTTAGGAAGTTCTTTTGACACAAAGCGAAAATCTACAGTCAAGCGTCAATCAGCAGACAGCCGTGTGTTCTTTAGTCATGAGCCTGTTGTCAAAAAGGGCAGAAAAAAATGTTCACAAACAAAATATTGTTTCTACACTTAAAATGAACAAAGAAAAAATGAGCTAGCCTGATATAAGTCATGTTCATGACGATGCAAATGTAACGAGATTTCGAACTGTTCTGTTGCACACGTTGGGACTCATTTTATTTTTCTACAAAAATCATTTGCCATGACGGGAATCGAACCCGGGCCGCCCTGCGTGACAAGGCAGATTCCTATCCGCTAGACCATTTGGGAAGACTTGATATGTACACCCTAAGATATCTAAGTGTCATTTCGATGGGGTCTGTAGCAGAGGCCATAGAGCACAGCAAACAAATAATCATGTGTTTAAATATCCTTGTCGTTTTGAAAAATTACCATTGTCACCTGCACAGGAATGCCATGCGGCCAACATTGAAGAAATGTGCTTCTCAAATCTGTCATTAACACTGTTTTCCACACGCTTTTTTCATTGCATTGCCATATAATCAATTGGTCATTGATGCGTCACGAATAACGACAATGCGTCGAAAATTAAAGAAATGTAAACATGAATTATGTTATTACTGTCTAAGCATCGCAAAGCTGTATGCGTAAAGGCGTCTGACGTCACAGTGGCTTGCCTGAAACAAAGGAATTTGAGAAACATGTGCTTACAGGGGCGTCGAACCGCCTTCTCCCGCTGATGGAGCAAAGTTGCTACAGTGACAAAGACAAGCTCCGCGCTCATGGGCAATTTATATGTGGCAACTGTGCTGCGAGTATCTAAGCAGTCGTCGTGCATGGATAAAATGCAATGTTTCAAACAGATCTGATGAATTCACCTACTTTGAAAAAGTGTGCGTTAGGAAGTTCTTTTGACACAAAGCGAAAATCTACAGTCAAGCGTCAATCAGCAGACAGCCGTGTGTTCTTTAGTCATGAGCCTGTTGTCAAAACGGCAGAAAAAAATGGTCACAAACGAAATATTGTTTCTACACTTAAAATGAACAAAGAAAAAATGAGCTAGCCTGATATAAGTCATGTTCATGACGATGCAAATGTAACGAGATTTCGAACTGTTCTGTTGCACACGTTGGGACTCATTTTATTTTTCTACAAAAAAATTTGCCATGACGGGAATCAAACCCGGGCCGCCCTGCGTTACAAGGTAGATGCCTATCCGCTAGACCATTTGGGAAAACTTGATATGTACACCCTAAGATATCTAAGTGTCATTTCGATGAGGTCTGTAGCAGAGGCCATAGAGCACAGCAAACAAATAATCATGTGTTTAAATATCCTTGTCGTTTTGAAAAATTACCATTGTCACCTGCACAGGAATGCCATGCGGCCAACATTGAAGAAATGTGCTTCTCAAATCTGTCATTAACACTGTTTTCCACACGCTTTTTTCATTGCATTGCCATATAATCAATTGGTCATTGATGCGTCACGAATAACGACAATGCGTCGAAAATTAAAGAAATGTAAACATGAATTATGTTATTACTGTCTAAGCATCGCAAAGCTGTATGCGTAAAGGCGTCTGACGTCACAGTGGCTTGCCTGAAACAAAGGAATTAGAGAAACATGTGCTTACAGGGGCGTCGAACCGCCTTCTCCCGCTGATGGAGCAAAGTTGCTACAGTGACAAAGACAAGCTCCGCGCTCATGGGCAAATTATATGGGGCAACTGTGCTGCGAGTATCTAAGTAGTCGTCGTGCATGGATAAAATGCAATGTTTCAAACAGATCTGATGAATTCACCTACTTTGAAAAAGTGTGCGTTAGGGAGTTCTTTTGACACAAAGCGAAAATCTACAGTCAAGCGTCAATCAGCAGACAGCCGTGTGTTCTATAGTAATGAGCCTGTTGTCAAAACGGCAGAAAAAAATGTTCACAAACGAAATATTGTTTCTACACTTAAAATGAACAAAGAAAAAATGAGCTAGCCTGATATAAGTCATGTTCATGACGATGCAAATGTAACGAGATTTCGAACTGTTCTGTTGCACACGTTGGGACTCATTTTAATTTTCTACAAAAATCATTTACCATGACGGGAATCGAACCCGGGCCGCCCTGCGTGACAAGGCAGATTCCTATCCGCTAGACCATTTGGGAAGACTTGATATGTACACCTTAAGATATCTAAGTGTCATTTCGATGAGGTCTGTAGCAGAGGCCATAGAGCACAGCAAACAAATAATCATGTGTTGAAATATCCTTGTCGTTTTGAAAAATTACCATTGTCACCTGCACAGGAATGCCATGCGGCCAACATTGAAGAAATGTGCTTCTCAAATCTGTCATTAACACTGTTTTCCACACGCTTTTTTCATTGCATTGCCATATAATCAATTGGTCATTGATGCGTCACGAATAACGACAATGCGTCGAAAATTAAAGAAATGTAAACATGAATTATGTTATTACTGTCTAAGCATCGCAAAGCTGTATGTGTAAAGGCGTCTGACGTCACAGTGGCTTGCCTGAAACAAAGGAATTAGAGAAACATGTGCTTACAGGGGCGTCGAACCGCCTTCTCCCGCTGATGGAGCAAAGTTGCTACAGTGACAAAGACAAGCTCCGCGCTCATGGGCAATTTATATGTGGCAACTGTGCTGCGAGTATCTAAGCAGTCGTCGTGCATGGATAAAATGCAATGTTTCAAACAGATCTGATGAATTTACCTACTTTGAAAAAGTGTGCGTTAGGAAGTTCTTTTGACACAAAGCGAAAATCTACAGTCAAGCGTCAATCAGCAGACAGCCGTGTGTTCTTTAGTCATGAGCCTGTTGTCAAAACGGCAGAAAAAAATGTTCACAAACGAAATATTGTTTCTACACTTAAAATGAACAAAGAAAAAATGAGCTAGCCTGATATAAGTCATGTTCATGACGATGCAAATGTAACGAGATTTCGAACTGTTCTGTTGCACACGTTGGGACTCATTTTATTTTTCTACAAAAATCATTTGCCATGACGGGAATCGAACCCGGGCCGCCCTGCGTTACAAGGTAGATGCCTATCCGCTAGACCATTTGGGAAGACTTGATATGTACACCCTAAGATATCTAAGTGTCATTTCGATGAGGTCTGTAGCAGAGGCCATAGAGCACAGCAAACAAATAATCATGTGTTTAAATATCCTTGTCGTTTTGAAAAATTACCATTGTCACCTGCACAGGAATGCCATGCGGCCAACATTGAAGAAATGTGCTTCTCAAATCTGTCATTAACACTGTTTTCCACACGCTTTTTTCATTGCATTGCCATATAATCAATTGGTCATTGATGCGTCACAAATGACGACAATGCGTCGAAAATTAAAGAAATGTAAACATGAATTATGTTATTACTGTCTAAGCATCGCAAAGCTGTATGCGTAAAGGCGTCTGACGTCACAGTGGCTTGCCTGAAACAAAGGAATCAGAGAAACATGTGCTTACAGGGGCGTCGAAGCGCCTTCTCCCGCTGATGGAGCAAAGTTGCTACAGTGACAAAGACAAGCTCCGCGCTCATGGGCAATGTATATGGGGCAACTGTGCTGCAAGTATCTAAGCAGTCGTCGTGCATGGATAAAATGCAATGTTTCAAACAGATCTGATGAATTCACCTACTTTGAAAAAGTGTGCGTTAGGAAGTTCTTTTGACACAAAGCGAAAATCTACAGTCAAGCGTCAATCAGCAGACAGCCGTGTGTTCTTTAGTCATGAGCCTGTTGTCAAAACGGCAGAAAAAAATGGTCACAAACGAAATATTGTTTCTACACTTAAAATGAACAAAGAAAAAATGAGCTAGCCTGATATAAGTCATGTTCATGACGATGCAAATGTAACGAGATTTCGAACTGTTCTGTTGCACACGTTGGGACTCATTTTATTTTTCTACAAAAAAATTTGCCATGACGGGAATCAAACCCGGGCCGCCCTGCGTTACAAGGTAGATGCCTATCCGCTAGACCATTTGGGAAAACTTGATATGTACACCCTAAGATATCTAAGTGTCATTTCGATGAGGTCTGTAGCAAAGGCCATAGAGCACAGCAAACAAATAATCATGTGTTGAAATATCCTTGTCGTTTTGAAAAATTACCATTGTCACCTGCACAGGAATGCCATGCGGCCAACATTGAAGAAATGTGCTTCTCAAATCTGTCATTAACACTGTTTTCCACACGCTTTTTTCAATGCATTGCCATATAATCAATTGGTCATTGATGCGTCACGAATAACGACAATGCGTCGAAAATTAAAGAAATGTAAACATGAATTATGTTATTACTGTCTAAGCATCGCAAAGCTGTATGCGTAAAGGCGTCTGACGTCACAGTGGCTTGCCTGAAACAAAGGAATTAGAGAAACATGTGCTTACAGGGGCGTCGAACCGCCTTCTCCCGCTGATGGAGCAAAGTTGCTACAGTGACAAAGACAAGCTCCGTGCTCATGGGCAATTTATATGTGGCAACTGTGCTGCGAGTATCTAAGCAGTCGTCGTGCATGGATAAAATGCAATGTTTCAAACAGATCTGATGAATTCACCTACTTTGAAAAAGTGTGCGTTAGGAAGTTCTTTTGACACAAAGCGAAAATCTACAGTCAAGCGTCAATCAGCAGACAGCCGTGTGTTCTTTAGTCATGAGTCTGTTGTCAAAACGGCAGAAAAAAATGTTCACAAACGAAATATTGTTTCTACACTTAAAATGAACAAAGAAAAAATGAGCTAGCCTGATATAAGTCATGTTCATGACGATGCAAATGTAACGAGATTTCGAACTGTTCTGTTGCACACGTTGGGACTAATTTTATTTTTCTACAAAAAACATTTGCCATGACGGGAATCGAACCCGGGCCGCCCTGCGTTACAAGGTAGATGCCTATCCGCTAGACCATTTGGGAAGACTTGATATGTACACCCTAAGATATCTAAGTGTCATTTCGATGAGGTCTGTAGCAGAGGCCATAGAGCACAGCAAACAAATAATCATGTGTTTAAATATCCTTGTCGTTTTGAAAAATTACCATTGTCACCTGCACAGGAATGCCATGCGGCCAACATTGAAGAAATGTGCTTCTCAAATCTGTCATTAACACTGTTTTCCACACGCTTTTTTCATTGCATTGCCATATAATCAATTGGTCATTGATGCGTCACGAATAACGACAATGCGTCGAAAATTAAAGAAATGTAAACATGAATTATGTTATTACTGTCTAAGCATCGCAAAGCTGTATGCGTAAAGGCGTCTGACGTCACAGTGGCTTGCCTGAAACAAAGGAATCAGAGAAACATGTGCTTACAGGGGCGTCGAAGCGCCTTCTCCCGCTGATGGAGCAAAGTTGCTACAGTGACAAAGACAAGCTCCGCGCTCATGGGCAATTTATATGAGGCAACTGTGCTGCGAGTATCTAAGTAGTCGTCGTGCATGGATAAAATGCAATGTTTCAAACAGATCTGATGAATTCACCTACTTTGAAAAAGTGTGCGTTAGGGACTTCTTTTGACACAAAGCGAAAATCTACAGTCAAGCGTCAATCAGCAGACAGCCGTGTGTTCTTTAGTAATGAGCCTGTTGTCAAAACGGCAGAAAAAAATGTTCACAAACGAAATATTGTTTCTACACTTAAAATGAACAAAGAAAAAATTAGCTAGCCTGATATAAGTCATGTTCATGACGATGCAAATGTAACGAGATTTCGAACTGTTCTGTTGCAAACGTTGGGACTCATTTTATTTTTCTACAAAAATCATTTGCCATGACGGGAATCGAACCCGGGCCGCCCTGCGTGACAAGGCAGATTCCTATCCGCTAGACCATTTGGGAAGACTTGATATGTACACCCTAAGATATCTAAGTGTCATTTCGATGAGGTCTGTAGCAGAGGCCATAGAGCAAAGCAAACAAATAATCATGTGTTTAAATATCCTTGTCGTTTTGAAAAATTACCATTGTCACCTGCACAGGAATGCCATGCGGCCAACATTGAAGAAATGTGCTTCTCAAATCTGTCATTAACACTGTTTTCCACACGCTTTTTTCATTGCATTGCCATATAATCAATTGGTCATTGATGCGTCACGAATAACGACAATGCGTCGAAAATTAAAGAAATGTAAACATGAATTATGTTATTACTGTCTAAGCATCGCAAAGCTGTATGCGTAAAGGCGTCTGACGTCACAGTGGCTTGCCTGAAACAAAGGAATTAGAGAAACATGTGCTTACAGGGCCGTCGAACCGCCTTCTCCCGCTGATGGAGCAAAGTTGCTACAGTGACAAAGACAAGCTCCGTGCTCATGGGCAATTTATATGTGGCAACTGTGCTGCGAGTATCTAAGCAGTCGTCGTGCATGGATAAAATGCAATGTTTCAAACAGATCTGATGAATTCACCTACTTTGAAAAAGTGTGCGTTAGGAAGTTCTTTTGACACAAAGCGAAAATCTACAGTCAAGCGTCAATCAGCAGACAGCCGTGTGTTCTTTAGTCATGAGTCTGTTGTCAAAACGGCAGAAAAAAATGTTCACAAACGAAATATTGTTTCTACACTTAAAATGAACAAAGAAAAAATGAGCTAGCCTGATATAAGTCATGTTCATGACGATGCAAATGTAACGAGATTTCGAACTGTTCTGTTGCACACGTTGGGACTAATTTTATTTTTCTACAAAAAACATTTGCCATGACGGGAATCGAACCCGGGCCGCCCTGCGTTACAAGGTAGATGCCTATCCGCTAGACCATTTGGGAAGACTTGATATGTACACCCTAAGATATCTAAGTGTCATTTCGATGAGGTCTGTAGCAGAGGCCAAAGAGCACAGCAAACAAATAATCATGTGTTGAAATATCCTTGTCGTTTTGAAAAATTACCATTGTCACCTGCACAGGAATGCCATGCGGCCAACATTGAAGAAATGTGCTTCTCAAATCTGTCATTAACACTGTTTTCCACACGCTTTTTTCATTGCATTGCCATATAATCAATTGGTCATTGATGCGTCACGAATAACGACAATGCGTCGAAAATTAAAGAAATGTAAACATGAATTATTTTATTACTGTCTAAGCATCGCAAAGCTGTATGCGTAAAGGCGTCTGACGTCACAGTGGCTTGCCTGAAACAAAGGAATCAGAGAAACATGTGCTTACAGGGGCGTCGAAGCGCCTTCTCCCGCTGATGGAGCAAAGTTGCTACAGTGACAAAGACAAGCTCCGCGCTCATGGGCAATTTATATGAGGCAACTGTGCTGCGAGTATCTAAGTAGTCGTCGTGCATGGATAAAATGCAATGTTTCAAACAGATCTGATGAATTCACCTACTTTGAAAAAGTGTGCGTTAGGGACTTCTTTTGACACAAAGCGAAAATCTACAGTCAAGCGTCAATCAGCAGACAGCCGTGTGTTCTTTAGTAATGAGCCTGTTGTCAAAACGGCAGAAAAAAATGTTCACAAACGAAATATTGTTTCTACACTTAAAATGAACAAAGAAAAAATTAGCTAGCCTGATATAAGTCATGTTCATGACGATGCAAATGTAAGGAGATTTCGAACTGTTCTGTTGCAAACGTTGGGACTCATTTTATTTTTCTACAAAAATCATTTGCCATGACGGGAATCGAACCCGGGCCGCCCTGCGTGACAAGGCAGATTCCTATCCGCTAGACCATTTGGGAAGACTTGATATGTACACCCTAAGATATCTAAGTGTCATTTCGATGAGGTCTGTAGCAGAGGCCATAGAGCAAAGCAAACAAATAATCATGTGTTTAAATATCCTTGTCGTTTTGAAAAATTACCATTGTCACCTGCACAGGAATGCCATGCGGCCAACATTGAAGAAATGTGCTTCTCAAATCTGTCATTAACACTGTTTTCCACACGCTTTTTTCATTGCATTGCCATATAATCAATTGGTCATTGATGCGTCACGAATAACGACAATGCGTCGAAAATTAAAGAAATGTAAACATGAATTATGTTATTACTGTCTAAGCATCGCAAAGCTGTATGCGTAAAGGCGTCTGACGTCACAGTGGCTTGCCTGAAACAAAGGAATTAGAGAAACATGTGCTTACAGGGCCGTCGAACCGCCTTCTCCCGCTGATGGAGCAAAGTTGCTACAGTGACAAAGACAAGCTCCGCGCTCATGGGCAATTTATATGGGGCAACTGTGCTGCGAGTATCTAAGCAGTCGTCGTGCATGGATAAAATGCAATGTTTCAAACAGATCTGATGAATTCACCTACTTTGAAAAAGTGTGCGTTAGGAAGTTCTTTTGACACAAAGCGAAAATCTACAGTCAAGCGTCAATCAGCAGACAGCCGTGTGTTCTTTAGTCATGAGCCTGTTGTCAAAACGGCAGAAAAAAATGGTCACAAACGAAATATTGTTTCTACACTTAAAATGAACAAAGAAAAAATGAGCTAGCCTGATATAAGTCATGTTCATGACGATGCAAATGTAACGAGATTTCGAACTGTTCTGTTGCACACGTTGGGACTCATTTTATTTTTCTACAAAAAACATTTGCCATGACGGGAATCGAACCCGGGCCGCCCTGCGTTACAAGGTAGATGCCTATCCGCTAGACCATTTGGGAAAACTTGATATGTACACCCTAAGATATCTAAGTGTCATTTCGATGAGGTCTGTAGCAGAGGCCATAGAGCACAGCAAACAAATAATCATGTGTTTAAATATCCTTGTCGTTTTGAAAAATTACCATTGTCACCTGCACAGGAATGCCATGCGGCCAACATTGAAGAAATGTGCTTCTCAAATCTGTCATTAACACTGTTTTCCACACGCTTTTTTCATTGCATTGCCATATAATCAATTGGTCATTGATGCGTCACGAATAACGACAATGCGTCGAAAATTAAAGAAATGTAAACATGAATTATGTTATTACTGTCTAAGCATCGCAAAGCTGTATGCGTAAAGGCGTCTGACGTCACAGTGGCTTGCCTGAAACAAAGGAATTAGAGAAACATGTGCTTACAGGGGCGTCGAACCGCCTTCTCCCGCTGATGGAGCAAAGTTGCTACAGTGACAAAGACAAGCTCCGCGCTCATGGGCAAATTATATGGGGCAACTGTGCTGCGAGTATCTAAGCAGTCGTCGTGCATGGATAAAATGCAATGTTTCAAACAGATCTGATGAATTCACCTACTTTGAAAAAGTGTGCGTTAGGAAGTTCTTTTGACACAAAGCGAAAATCTACAGTCAAGCGTCAATCAGCAGACAGCCGTGTGTTCTTTAGTCATGAGCCTGTTGTCAAAAAGGGCAGAAAAAAATGTTCACAAACAAAATATTGTTTCTACACTTAAAATGAACAAAGAAAAAATGAGCTAGCATGATATAAGTCATGTTCATGACGATGCAAATGTAACGAGATTTCGAACTGTTCTGTTGCACACGTTGGGACTCATTTTATTTTTCTACAAAAAACATTTGCCATGACGGGAATCGAACCCGGGCCGCCCTGCGTTACAAGGTAGATGCCTATCCGCTAGACCATTTGGGAAGACTTGATATGTACACCCTAAGATATCTAAGTGTCATTTCGATGAGGTCTGTAGCAGAGGCCATAGAGCACAGCAAACAAATAATCATGTGTTTAAATATCCTTGTCGTTTTGAAAAATTACCATTGTCACCTGCACAGGAATGCCATGCGGCCAACATTGAAGAAATGTGCTTCTCAAATCTGTCATTAACACTGTTTTCCACACGCTTTTTTCATTGCATTGCCATATAATCAATTGGTCATTGATGCGTCACGAATAACGACAATGGGTCGAAAATTAAAGAAATGTAAACATGAATTATGTTATTACTGTCTAAGCATCGCAAAGCTGTATGCGTAAAGGCGTCTGACGTCACTGTGGCTTGCCTGAAACAAAGGAATCAGAGAAACATGTGCTTACAGGGGCGTCGAAGCGCCTTCTCCCGCTGATGGAGCAAAGTTGCTACAGTGACAAAGACAAGCTCCGCGCTCATGGGCAAATTATATGGGGCAACTGTGCTGCGAGTATCTAAGCAGTCGTCGTGCATGGATAAAATGCAATGTTTCAAACAGATCTGATGAATTCACCTACTTTGAAAAAGTGTGCGTTAGGAAGTTCTTTTGACACAAAGCGAAAATCTACAGTCAAGCGTCAATCAGCAGACAGCCGTGTGTTCTTTAGTCATGAGCCTGTTGTCAAAAAGGGCAGAAAAAAATGTTCACAAACAAAATATTGTTTCTACACTTAAAATGAACAAAGAAAAAATGAGCTAGCCTGATATAAGTCATGTTCATGACGATGCAAATGTAACGAGATTTCGAACTGTTCTGTTGCACACGTTGGGACTCATTTTATTTTTCTACAAAAAAATTTGCCATGACGGGAATCGAACCCGGGCCGCCCTGCGTTACAAGGTAGATGCCTATCCGCTAGACCATTTGGGAAAACTTGATATGTACACCCTAAGATATCTAAGTGTCATTTCGATGAGGTCTGTAGCAGAGGCCATAGAGCACAGCAAACAAATAATCATGTGTTTAAATATCCTTGTCGTTTTGAAAAATTACCATTGTCACCTGCACAGGAATGCCATGCGGCCAACATTGAAGAAATGTGCTTCTCAAATCTGTCATTAACACTGTTTTCCACACGCTTTTTTCATTGCATTGCCATATAATCAATTGGTCATTGATGCGTCACGAATAACGACAATGCGTCGAAAATTAAAGAAATGTAAACATGAATTATGTTATTACTGTCTAAGCATCGCAAAGCTGTATGCGTAAAGGCGTCTGACGTCACAGTGGCTTGCCTGAAACAAAGGAATTAGAGAAACATGTGCTTACAGGGGCGTCGAACCGCCTTCGCCTTCTCCCGCTGATGGAGCAAAGTTGCTACAGTGACAAAGACAAGCTCCGCGCTCATGGGCAAATTATATGGGGCAACTGTGCTGCGAGTATCTAAGCAGTCGTCGTGCATGGATAAAATGCAATGTTTCAAACAGATCTGATGAATTCACCTACTTTGAAAAAGTGTGCGTTAGGAAGTTCTTTTGACACAAAGCGAAAATCTACAGTCAAGCGTCAATCAGCAGACAGCCGTGTGTTCTTTAGTCATGAGCCTGTTGTCAAAAAGGGCAGAAAAAAATGTTCACAAACAAAATATTGTTTCTACACTTAAAATGAACAAAGAAAAAATGAGCTAGCCTGATATAAGTCATGTTCATGACGATGCAAATGTAACGAGATTTCGAACTGTTCTGTTGCACACTTTGGGACTCATTTTATTTTTCTACAAAAAACATTTGCCATGACGGGAATCGAACCCGGGCCGCCCTGCGTTACAAGGTAGATGCCTATCCGCTAGACCATTTGGGAAGACTTGATATGTACACCCTAAGATATCTAAGTGTCATTTCGATGAGGTCTGTAGCAGAGGCCATAGAGCACAGCAAACAAATAATCATGTGTTTAAATATCCTTGTCGTTTTGAAAAATTACCATTGTCACCTGCACAGGAATGCCATGCGGCCAACATTGAAGAAATGTGCTTCTCAAATCTGTCATTAACACTGTTTTCCACACGCTTTTTTCATTGCATTGCCATATAATCAATTGGTCATTGATGCGTCACGAATAACGACAATGCGTCGAAAATTAAAGAAATGTAAACATGAATTATGTTATTACTGTCTAAGCATCGCAAAGCTGTATGCGTAAAGGCGTCTGACGTCACAGTGGCTTGCCTGAAACAAAGGAATCAGAGAAACATGTGCTTACAGGGGCGTCGAAGCGCCTTCTCCCGCTGATGGAGCAAAGTTGCTACAGTGACAAAGACAAGCTCCGCGCTCATGGGCAAATTATATGGGGCAACTGTGCTGCGAGTATCTAAGCAGTCGTCGTGCATGGATAAAATGCAATGTTTCAAACAGATCTGATGAATTCACCTACTTTGAAAAAGTGTGCGTTAGGAAGTTCTTTTGACACAAAGCGAAAATCTACAGTCAAGCGTCAATCAGCAGACAGCCGTGTGTTCTTTAGTAATGAGCCTGTTGTCAAAACGGCAGAAAAAAATGTTCACAAACGAAATATTGTTTCTACACTTAAAATGAACAAAGAAAAAATTAGCTAGCCTGATATAAGTCATGTTCATGACGATGCAAATGTAACGAGATTTCGAACTGTTCTGTTGCACACGTTGGGACTCATTTTATTTTTCTACAAAAATCCTTTGCCATGACGGGAATCGAACCCGGGCCGCCCTGCGTGACAAGGCAGATTCCTATCCGCTAGACCATTTGGGAAGACTTGATATGTACACCCTAAGATATCTAAGTGTCATTTCGATGAGGTCTGTAGCAGAGGCCATAGAGCACAGCAAACAAATAATCATGTGTTTAAATATCCTTGTCGTTTTGAAAAATTACCATTGTCACCTGCACAGGAATGCCCTGCAGCCAACATTGAAGAAATGTGCTTCTCAAATCTGTCATTAACACTGTTTTCCACACACTTTTTTCATTGCATTGCCATATAATCAATTGGTCATTGATGCGTCACGAATAACGACAATGCGTCGAAAATTAAAGAAATGTAAACATGAATTATGTTATTACTGTCTAAGCATCGCAAAGCTGTATGCGTAAAGGCGTCTGACGTCACAGTGGCTTGCCTGAAACAAAGGAATTAGAGAAACATGTGCTTACAGGGGCGTCGAACCGCCTTCTCCCGCTGATGGAGCAAAGTTGCTACAGTGACAAAGACAAGCTCCGCGCTCATGGGCAATTTATATGGGGCAACTGTGCTGCGAGTACCTAAGCAGTCGTCGTGCATGGATAAAATGCAATGTTTCAAACAGATCTGATGAATTCACCTACTTTGAAAAAGTGTGCGTTAGGGAGTTCTTTTGACACAAAGCGAAAATCTACAGTCAAGCGTCAATCAGCAGACAGTCGTGTGTTCTTTAGTAATGAGCCTGTTGTCAAAACGGCAGAAAAAAATGTTCACAAACGAAATATTGTTTCTACACTTAAAATGAACAAAGAAAAAATTAGCTAGCCTGATATAAGTCATGTTCATGACGATGCAAATGTAACGAGATTTCGAACTGTTCTGTTGCACACGTTGGGACTCATTTTATTTTTCTACAAAAATCCTTTGCCATGACGGGAATCGAACCCGGGCCGCCCTGCGTGACAAGGCAGATTCCTATCCGCTAGACCATTTGGGAAGACTTGATATGTACACCCTAAGATATCTAAGTGTCATTTCGATGAGGTCTGTAGCAGAGGCCATAGAGCACAGCAAACAAATAATCATGTGTTTAAATATCCTTGTCGTTTTGAAAAATTACCATTGTCACCTGCACAGGAATGCCCTGCAGCCAACATTGAAGAAATGTGCTTCTCAAATCTGTCATTAACACTGTTTTCCACACACTTTTTTCATTGCATTGCCATATAATCAATTGGTCATTGATGCGTCACGAATAACGACAATGCGTCGAAAATTAAAGAAATGTAAACATGAATTATGTTATTACTGTCTAAGCATCGCAAAGCTGTATGCGTAAAGGCGTCTGACGTCACAGTGGCTTGCCTGAAACAAAGGAATTAGAGAAACATGTGCTTACAGGGGCGTCGAACCGCCTTCTCCCGCTGATGGAGCAAAGTTGCTACAGTGACAAAGACAAGCTCCGCGCTCATGGGCAATTTATATGGGGCAACTGTGCTGCGAGTACCTAAGCAGTCGTCGTGCATGGATAAAATGCAATGTTTCAAACAGATCTGATGAATTCACCTACTTTGAAAAAGTGTGCGTTAGGAAGTTCTTTTGACACAAAGCGAAAATCTACAGTCAAGCGTCAATCAGCAGACAGCCGTGTGTTCTTTAGTCATGAGCCTGTTGTCAAAACGGCGGAAAAAAATGGTCACAAACGAAATATTGTTTCTACACTTAAAATGAACAAAGAAAAAATTAGCTAGCCTGATATAAGTCATGTTCATGACGATGCAAATGTAACGAGATTTCGAACTGTTCTGTTGCACACGTTGGGACTCATTTTATTTTTCTACAAAAAACATCTGCCATGACGGGAATCGAACCCGGGCCGCCCTGCGTTACAAGGTAGATGCCTATCCGCTAGACCATTTGGGAAAACTTGATATGTACACCCTAAGATATCTAAGTGTCATTTCGATGAGGTCTGTAGCAGAGGCCATAGAGTACAGCAAACAAATAATCATGTGTTTAAATATCCTTGTCGTTTTGAAAAATTACCATTGTCACCTGCACAGGAATGCCATGGGGCCAACATTGAAGAAATGTGCTTCTCAAATCTGTCATTAACACTGTTTTCCACACGCTTTTTTCATTGCATTGCCATATAATCAATTGGTCATTGATGCGTCACGAATAACGACAATGCGTCGAAAATTAAAGAAATGTAAACATGAATTATGTTATTACTGTCTAAGCATCGCAAAGCTGTATGCGTAAAGGCGTCTGACGTCACAGTGGCTTTCCTGAAACAAAGGAATTCGAGAAACATGTGCTTACAGGGGCGTCGAAGCGCCTTCTCCAGCTGATGGAGCAAAGTTGCTACAGTGACAAAGACAAGCTCCGCGCTCATGGGCAATTTATATGAGGCAACTGTGCTGCGAGTATCTAAGTAGTCGTCGTGCATGGATAAAATGCAATGTTTCAAACAGATCTGATGAATTCACCTACTTTGAAAAAGTGTGCGTTAGGGAGTTCTTTTGACACAAAGCGAAAATCTACAGTCAAGCGTCAATCAGCAGACAGCCGTGTGTTCTTTAGTAATGAGCCTGTTGTCAAAACGGCAGAAAAAAATGTTCACAAACGAAATATTGTTTCTACACTTAAAATGAACAAAGAAAAAATTAGCTAGCCTGATATAAGTCATGTTCATGACGATGCAAATGTAACGAGATTTCGAACTGTTCTGTTGCACACGTTGGGACTCATTTTATTTTTCTACAAAAATCCTTTGCCATGACGGGAATCGAACCCGGGCCGCCCTGCGTGACAAGGCAGATTCCTATCCGCTAGACCATTTGGGAAGACTTGATATGTACACCCTAAGATATCTAAGTGTCATTTCGATGAGGTCTGTAGCAGAGGCCATAGAGCACAGCAAACAAATAATCATGTGTTTAAATATCCTTGTCGTTTTGAAAAATTACCATTGTCACCTGCACAGGAATGCCCTGCAGCCAACATTGAAGAAATGTGCTTCTCAAATCTGTCATTAACACTGTTTTCCACACACTTTTTTCATTGCATTGCCATATAATCAATTGGTCATTGATGCGTCACGAATAACGACAATGCGTCGAAAATTAAAGAAATGTAAACATGAATTATGTTATTACTGTCTAAGCATCGCAAAGCTGTATGCGTAAAGGCGTCTGACGTCACAGTGGCTTGCCTGAAACAAAGGAATTAGAGAAACATGTGCTTACAGGGGCGTCGAACCGCCTTCTCCCGCTGATGGAGCAAAGTTGCTACAGTGACAAAGACAAGCTCCGCGCTCATGGGCAATTTATATGGGGCAACTGTGCTGCGAGTACCTAAGCAGTCGTCGTGCATGGATAAAATGCAATGTTTCAAACAGATCTGATGAATTCACCTACTTTGAAAAAGTGTGCGTTAGGAAGTTCTTTTGACACAAAGCGAAAATCTACAGTCAAGCGTCAATCAGCAGACAGCCGTGTGTTCTTTAGTCATGAGCCTGTTGTCAAAACGGCAGAAAAAAATGGTCACAAACGAAATATTGTTTCTACACTTAAAATGAACAAAGAAAAAATTAGCTAGCCTGATATAAGTCATGTTCATGACGATGCAAATGTAACGAGATTTCGAACTGTTCTGTTGCACACGTTGGGACTCATTTTATTTTTCTACAAAAAACATCTGCCATGACGGGAATCGAACCCGGGCCGCCCTGCGTTACAAGGTAGATGCCTATCCGCTAGACCATTTGGGAAAACTTGATATGTACACCCTAAGATATCTAAGTGTCATTTCGATGAGGTCTGTAGCAGAGGCCATAGAGCACAGCAAACAAATAATCATGTGTTTAAATATCCTTGTCGTTTTGAAAAATTACCATTGTCACCTGCACAGGAATGCCATGGGGCCAACATTGAAGAAATGTGCTTCTCAAATCTGTCATTAACACTGTTTTCCACACGCTTTTTTCATTGCATTGCCATATAATCAATTGGTCATTGATGCGTCACGAATAACGACAATGCGTCGAAAATTAAAGAAATGTAAACATGAATTATGTTATTACTGTCTAAGCATCGCAAAGCTGTATGCGTAAAGGCGTCTGACGTCACAGTGGCTTGCCTGAAACAAAGGAATTAGAGAAACATGTGCTTACAGGGGCGTCGAACCGCCTTCTCCCGCTGATGGAGCAAAGTTGCTACAGTGACAAAGACAAGCTCCGCGCTCATGGGCAATTTATATGGGGCAACTGTGCTGCGAGTACCTAAGCAGTCGTCGTGCATGGATAAAATGCAATGTTTCAAACAGATCTGATGAATTCACCTACTTTGAAAAAGTGTGCGTTAGGAAGTTCTTTTGACACAAAGCGAAAATCTACAGTCAAGCGTCAATCAGCAGACAGCCGTGTGTTCTTTAGTCATGAGCCTGTTGTCAAAACGGCGGAAAAAAATGGTCACAAACGAAATATTGTTTCTACACTTAAAATGAACAAAGAAAAAATTAGCTAGCCTGATATAAGTCATGTTCATGACGATGCAAATGTAACGAGATTTCGAACTGTTCTGTTGCACACGTTGGGACTCATTTTATTTTTCTACAAAAAACATCTGCCATGACGGGAATCGAACCCGGGCCGCCCTGCGTTACAAGGTAGATGCCTATCCGCTAGACCATTTGGGAAAACTTGATATGTACACCCTAAGATATCTAAGTGTCATTTCGATGAGGTCTGTAGCAGAGGCCATAGAGTACAGCAAACAAATAATCATGTGTTTAAATATCCTTGTCGTTTTGAAAAATTACCATTGTCACCTGCACAGGAATGCCATGGGGCCAACATTGAAGAAATGTGCTTCTCAAATCTGTCATTAACACTGTTTTCCACACGCTTTTTTCATTGCATTGCCATATAATCAATTGGTCATTGATGCGTCACGAATAACGACAATGCGTCGAAAATTAAAGAAATGTAAACATGAATTATGTTATTACTGTCTAAGCATCGCAAAGCTGTATGCGTAAAGGCGTCTGACGTCACAGTGGCTTTCCTGAAACAAAGGAATTCGAGAAACATGTGCTTACAGGGGCGTCGAAGCGCCTTCTCCAGCTGATGGAGCAAAGTTGCTACAGTGACAAAGACAAGCTCCGCGCTCATGGGCAATTTATATGAGGCAACTGTGCTGCGAGTATCTAAGTAGTCGTCGTGCATGGATAAAATGCAATGTTTCAAACAGATCTGATGAATTCACCTACTTTGAAAAAGTGTGCGTTAGGGAGTTCTTTTGACACAAAGCGAAAATCTACAGTCAAGCGTCAATCAGCAGACAGCCGTGTGTTCTTTAGTAATGAGCCTGTTGTCAAAACGGCAGAAGAAAATGTTCACAAACGAAATATTGTTTCTACACTTAAAATGAACAAAGAAAAAATTAGCTAGCCTGATATAAGTCATGTTCATGACGATGCAAATGTAACGAGATTTCGAACTGTTCTGTTGCACACGTTGGGACTCATTTTATTTTTCCACAAAAAACATTTGCCATGACGGGAATCGAACCCGGGCCGCCCTGCGTTACAAGGTAGATGCCTATCCGCTAGACCATTTGGGAAGACTTGATATGTACACCCTAAGATATCTAAGTGTCATTTCGATGAGGTCTGTAGCAGAGGCCATAGAGCACAGCAAACAAATAATCATGTGTTTAAATATCCTTGTCGTTTTGAAAAATTACCATTGTCACCTGCACAGGAATGCCCTGCAGCCAACATTGAAGAAATGTGCTTCTCAAATCTGTCATTAACACTGTTTTCCACACACTTTTTTCAATGCATTGCCATATAATCAATTGGTCATTGATGCGTCACGAATAACGACAATGCGTCGAAAATTAAAGAAATGTAAACATGAATTATGTTATTACTGTCTAAGCATCGCAAAGCTGTATGCGTAAAGGCGTCTGACGTCACAGTGGCTTGCCTGAAACAAAGGAATTAGAGAAACATGTGCTTACAGGGGCGTCGAACCGCCTTCTCCCGCTGATGGAGCAAAGTTGCTACAGTGACAAAGACAAGCTCCGCGCTCATGGGCAATTTATATGGGGCAACTGTGCTGCGAGTACCTAAGCAGTCGTCGTGCATGGATAAAATGCAATGTTTCAAACAGATCTGATGAATTCACCTACTTTGAAAAAGTGTGCGTTAGGAAGTTCTTTTGACACAAAGCGAAAATCTACAGTCAAGCGTCAATCAGCAGACAGCCGTGTGTTCTTTAGTCATGAGCCTGTTGTCAAAACGGCAGAAAAAAATGGTCACAAACGAAATATTGTTTCTACACTTAAAATGAACAAAGAAAAAATTAGCTAGCCTGATATAAGTCATGTTCATGACGATGCAAATGTAACGAGATTTCGAACTGTTCTGTTGCACACGTTGGGACTCATTTTATTTTTCTACAAAAAACATCTGCCATGACGGGAATCGAACCCGGGCCGCCCTGCGTTACAAGGTAGATGCCTATCCGCTAGACCATTTGGGAAAACTTGATATGTACACCCTAAGATATCTAAGTGTCATTTCGATGAGGTCTGTAGCAGAGGCCATAGAGCACAGCAAACAAATAATCATGTGTTTAAATATCCTTGTCGTTTTGAAAAATTACCATTGTCACCTGCACAGGAATGCCATGGGGCCAACATTGAAGAAATGTGCTTCTCAAATCTGTCATTAACACTGTTTTCCACACGCTTTTTTCATTGCATTGCCATATAATCAATTGGTCATTGATGCGTCACGAATAACGACAATGCGTCGAAAATTAAAGAAATGTAAACATGAATTATGTTATTACTGTCTAAGCATCGCAAAGCTGTATGCGTAAAGGCGTCTGACGTCACAGTGGCTTGCCTGAAACAAAGGAATTAGAGAAACATGTGCTTACAGGGGCGTCGAACCGCCTTCTCCCGCTGATGGAGCAAAGTTGCTACAGTGACAAAGACAAGCTCCGCGCTCATGGGCAATTTATATGGGGCAACTGTGCTGCGAGTACCTAAGCAGTCGTCGTGCATGGATAAAATGCAATGTTTCAAACAGATCTGATGAATTCACCTACTTTGAAAAAGTGTGCGTTAGGAAGTTCTTTTGACACAAAGCGAAAATCTACAGTCAAGCGTCAATCAGCAGACAGCCGTGTGTTCTTTAGTCATGAGCCTGTTGTCAAAACGGCAGAAAAAAATGGTCACAAACGAAATATTGTTTCTACACTTAAAATGAACAAAGAAAAAATTAGCTAGCCTGATATAAGTCATGTTCATGACGATGCAAATGTAACGAGATTTCGAACTGTTCTGTTGCACACGTTGGGACTCATTTTATTTTTCTACAAAAAACATCTGCCATGACGGGAATCGAACCCGGGCCGCCCTGCGTTACAAGGTAGATGCCTATCCGCTAGACCATTTGGGAAAACTTGATATGTACACCCTAAGATATCTAAGTGTCATTTCGATGAGGTCTGTAGCAGAGGCCATAGAGCACAGCAAACAAATAATCATGTGTTTAAATATCCTTGTCGTTTTGAAAAATTACCATTGTCACCTGCACAGGAATGCCATGGGGCCAACATTGAAGAAATGTGCTTCTCAAATCTGTCATTAACACTGTTTTCCACACGCTTTTTTCATTGCATTGCCATATAATCAATTGGTCATTGATGCGTCACGAATAACGACAATGCGTCGAAAATTAAAGAAATGTAAACATGAATTATGTTATTACTGTCTAAGCATCGCAAAGCTGTATGCGTAAAGGCGTCTGACGTCACAGTGGCTTGCCTGAAACAAAGGAATTCGAGAAACATGTGCTTACAGGGGCGTCGAAGCGCCTTCTCCAGCTGATGGAGCAAAGTTGCTACAGTGACAAAGACAAGCTCCGCGCTCATGGGCAATTTATATGAGGCAACTGTGCTGCGAGTATCTAAGTAGTCGTCGTGCATGGATAAAATGCAATGTTTCAAACAGATCTGATGAATTCACCTACTTTGAAAAAGTGTGCGTTAGGGAGTTCTTTTGACACAAAGCGAAAATCTACAGTCAAGCGTCAATCAGCAGACAGCCGTGTGTTCTTTAGTAATGAGCCTGTTGTCAAAACGGCAGAAGAAAATGTTCACAAACGAAATATTGTTTCTACACTTAAAATGAACAAAGAAAAAATTAGCTAGCCTGATATAAGTCATGTTCATGACGATGCAAATGTAACGAGATTTCGAACTGTTCTGTTGCACACGTTGGGACTCATTTTATTTTTCGACAAAAAACATTTGCCATGACGGGAATCGAACCCGGGCCGCCCTGCGTTACAAGGTAGATGCCTATCCGCTAGACCATTTGGGAAGACTTGATATGTACACCCTAAGATATCTAAGTGTCATTTCGATGAGGTCTGTAGCAGAGGCCATAGAGCACAGCAAACAAATAATCATGTGTTTAAATATCCTTGTCGTTTTGAAAAATTACCATTGTCACCTGCACAGGAATGCCATGCGGCCAACATTGAAGAAATGTGCTTCTCAAATCTGTCATTAACACTGTTTTCCACACGCTTTTTTCATTGCATTGCCATATAATCAATTGGTCATTGATGCGTCACGAATAACGACAATGCGTCGAAAATTAAAGAAATGTAAACATGAATTATGTTATTACTGTCTAAGCATCGCAAAGCTGTATGCGTAAAGGCGTCTGACGTCACAGTGGCTTGCCTGAAACAAAGGAATTAGAGAAACATGTGCTTACAGGGGCGTCGAACCGCATTCTCCCGCTGATGGAGCAAAGTTGCTACAGTGACAAAGACAAGCTCCGCGCTCATGGGCAATTTATATGAGGCAACTGTGCTGCGAGTATGTAAGTAGTCGTCGTGCATGGATAAAATGCAATGTTTCAAACAGATCTGATGAATTCACCTACTTTGAAAAAGTGTGCGTTAGGGAGTTCTTTTGACACAAAGCGAAAATCTACAGTCAAGCGTCAATCAGCAGACAGTCGTGTGTTCTTTAGTAATGAGCCTGTTGTCAAAACGGCAGAAAAAAATGTTCACAAACGAAATATTGTTTCTACACTTAAAATGAACAAAGAAAAAATTAGCTAGCCTGATATAAGTCATGTTCATGACGATGCAAATGTAACGAGATTTCGAACTGTTCTGTTGCACACGTTGGGACTCATTTTATTTTTCTACAAAAATCCTTTGCCATGACGGGAATCGAACCCGGGCCGCCCTGCGTTACAAGGTAGATGCCTATCCGCTAGACCATTTGGGAAAACTTGATATGTACACCCTAAGATATCTAAGTGTCATTTCGATCAGGTCTGTAGCAGAGGCCATAGAGCACAGCAAACAAATAATCATGTGTTTAAATATCCTTGTCGTTTTGAAAAATTACCATTGTCACCTGCACAGGAATGCCATGGGGCCAACATTGAAGAAATGTGCTTCTCAAATCTGTCATTAACACTGTTTTCCACACGCTTTTTTCATTGCATTGCCATATAATCAATTGGTCATTGATGCGTCACGAATAACGACAATGCGTCGAAAATTAAAGAAATGTAAACATGAATTATGTTATTACTGTCTAAGCATCGCAAAGCTGTATGCGTAAAGGCGTCTGACGTCACAGTGGCTTGCCTGAAACAAAGGAATTAGAGAAACATGTGCTTACAGGGGCGTCGAACCGCCTTCTCCCGCTGATGGAGCAACGTTGCTACAGTGACAAAGACAAGCTCCGCGCTCATGGGCAATTTATATGAGGCAACTGTGCTGCGAGTATCTAAGTAGTCGTCGTGCATGGATAAAATGCAATGTTTCAAACAGATCTGATGAATTCACCTACTTTGAAAAAGTGTGCGTTAGGGAGTTCTTTTGACACAAAGCGAAAATCTACAGTCAAGCGTCAATCAGCAGACAGTCGTGTGTTCTTTAGTAATGAGCCTGTTGTCAAAACGGCAGAAAAAAATGGTCACAAACGAAATATTGTTTCTACACTTAAAATGAACAAAGAAAAAATTAGCTAGCCTGATATAAGTCATGTTCATGACGATGCAAATGTAACGAGATATCGAACAGTTCTGTTGCACACGTTGGGACTCATTTTATTTTTCTACAAAAATCCTTTGCCATGACGGGAATCGAACCCGGGCCGCCCTGCGCGACAAGGCAGATTCCTATCCGCTAGACCATTTGGGAAGACTTGATATGTACACCCTAAGATATCTAAGTGTCATTTCGATAAGGTCTGTAGCAGAGGCCATAGAGCACAGCAAACAAATAATCATGTGTTTAAATATCCTTGTCGTTTTGAAAAATTACCATTGTCACCTGCACAGGAATGCCCTGCGGCCAACATTGAAGAAATGTGCTTCTCAAATCTGTCATTAACACTGTTTTCCACACGCTTTTTTCATTGCATTGCCATATAATCAATTGGTCATTGATGCGTCACGAATAACGACAATGCGTCGAAAATTAAAGAAATGTAAACATGAATTATGTTATTACTGTCTAAGCATCGCAAAGCTGTATGCGTAAAGGCGTCTGACGTCACAGTGGCTTGCCTGAAACAAAGGAATTAGAGAAACATGTGCTTACAGGGGCGTCGAACCGCCTTCTCCCGCTGATGGAGCAAAGTTGCTACAGTGACAAAGACAAGCTCCGCGCTCATGGGCAATTTATATGGGGCAACTGTGCTGCGAGTATCTAAGCAGTCGTCGTGCATGGATAAAATGCAATGTTTCAAACAGATCTGATGAATTCACCTACTTTGAAAAAGTGTGCGTTAGGAAGTTCTTTTGACACAAAGCGAAAATCTACAGTCAAGCGTCAATCAGCAGACAGCCGTGTTTTCTTTAGTCATGAGCCTGTTGTCAAAACGGCAGAAAAAAATGGTCACAAACGAAATATTGTTTCTACACTTAAAATGAACAAAGAAAAAATGAGCTAGCCTGATATAAGTCATGTTCATGACGATGCAAATGTAACGAGATTTCGAACTGTTCTGTTGCACACGTTGGGACTCATTTTATTTTTCTACAAAAAATATTTGCCATGACGGGAATCGAACCCGGGCCGCCCTGCGTTACAAGGTAGATGCCTATCCGCTAGACCATTTGGGAAAACTTGATATGTACACCCTAAGATATCTAAGTGTCATTTCGATCAGGTCTGTAGCAGAGGCCATAGAGCACAGCAAACAAATAATCATGTGTTTAAATATCCTTGTCGTTTTGAAAAATTACCATTGTCACCTGCACAGGAATGCCATGGGGCCAACATTGAAGAAATGTGCTTCTCAAATCTGTCATTAACACTGTTTTCCACACGCTTTTTTCATTGCATTGCCATATAATCAATTGGTCATTGATGCGTCACGAATAACGACAATGCGTCGAAAATTAAAGAAATGTAAACATGAATTATGTTATTACTGTCTAAGCATCGCAAAGCTGTATGCGTAAAGGCGTCTGACGTCACAGTGGCTTGCCTGAAACAAAGGAATTAGAGAAACATGTGCTTACAGGGGCGTCGAACCGCCTTCTCCCGCTGATGGAGCAAAGTTGCTACAGTGACAAAGACAAGCTCCGCGCTCATGGGCAATTTATATGAGGCAACTGTGCTGCGAGTATCTAAGTAGTCGTCGTGCATGGATAAAATGCAATGTTTCAAACAGATCTGATGAATTCACCTACTTTGAAAAAGTGTGCGTTAGGGAGTTCTTTTGACACAAAGCGAAAATCTACAGTCAAGCGTCAATCAGCAGACAGTCGTGTGTTCTTTAGTAATGAGCCTGTTGTCAAAACGGCAGAAAAAAATGTTCACAAACGAAATATTGTTTCTACACTTAAAATGAACAAAGAAAAAATTAGCTAGCCTGATATAAGTCATGTTCATGACGATGCAAATGTAACGAGATATCGAACAGTTCTGTTGCACACGTTGGGACTCATTTTATTTTTCTACAAAAATCCTTTGCCATGACGGGAATCGAACCCGGGCCGCCCTGCGTGACAAGGCAGATTCCTATCCGCTAGACCATTTGGGAAGACTTGATATGTACACCCTAAGATATCTAAGTGTCATTTCGATGAGGTCTGTAGCAGAGGCCATAGAGCACAGCAAACAAATAATCATGTGTTTAAATATCCTTGTCGTTTTGAAAAATTACCATTGTCACCTGCACAGGAATGCCCTGCGGCCAACATTGAAGAAATGTGCTTCTCAAATCTGTCATTAACACTGTTTTCCACACGCTTTTTTCATTGCATTGCCATATAATCAATTGGTCATTGATGCGTCACGAATAACGACAATGCGTCGAAAATTAAAGAAATGTAAACATGAATTATGTTATTACTGTCTAAGCATCGCAAAGCTGTATGCGTAAAGGCGTCTGACGTCACAGTGGCTTGCCTGAAACAAAGGAATTAGAGAAACATGTGCTTACAGGGGCGTCGAACCGCCTTCTCCCGCTGATGGAGCAAAGTTGCTATAGTGACAAAGACAAGCTCCGCGCTCATGGGCAATTTATATGAGGCAACTGTGCTGCGAGTATCTAAGTAGTCGTCGTGCATGGATAAAATGCAATGTTTCAAACAGATCTGATGAATTCACCTACTTTGAAAAAGTGTGCGTTAGGAAGTTCTTTTGACACAAAGCGAAAATCTACAGTCAAGCGTCAATCAGCAGACAGCCGTGTGTTCTTTAGTCATGAGCCTGTTGTCAAAACGGCAGAAAAAAATGTTCACAAACGAAATATTGTTTCTACACTTAAAATGAACAAAGAAAAAATTAGCTAGCCTGATATAAGTCATGTTCATGACGATGCAAATGTAACGAGATTTCGAACTGTTCTGTTGCACACGTTGGGACTCATTTTATTTTTCTACAAAAAACATTTGCCATGACGGGAATCGAACCCGGGCCGCCCTGCGTTACAAGGTAGATGCCTATCCGCTAGACCATTTGGGAAGACTTGATAAGTACACCCTAAGATATCTAAGTGTCATTTCGATGAGGTCTGTAGCAGAGGCCATAGAGCACAGCAAACAAATAATCATGTGTTTAAATATCCTTGTCGTTTTGAAAAATTACCATTGTCACCTGCACAGGAATGCCATGCGGCCAACATTGAAGAAATGTGCTTCTCAAATCTGTCATTAACACTGTTTTACACACGCTTTTTTCATTGCATTGCCATATAATCAATTGGTCATTGATGCGTCACGAATAACGACAATGCGTCGAAAATTAAAGAAATGTAAACATGAATTATGTTATTACTGTCTAAGCATCGCAAAGCTGTATGCGTAAAGGCGTCTGACGTCACAGTGGCTTGCCTGAAACAAAGGAATTAGAGAAACATGTGCTTACAGGGGCGTCGAACCGCCTTCTCCCGCTGATGGAGCAAAGTTGCTACAGTGACAAAGACAAGCTCCGCGCTCATGGGCAATTTATATGAGGCAACTGTGCTGCGAGTATCTAAGTAGTCGTCGTGCATGGATAAAATGCAATGTTTCAAACAGATCTGATGAATTCACCTACTTTGAAAAAGTGTGCGTTAGGGAGTTCTTTTGACACAAAGCGAAAATCTACAGTCAAGCGTCAATCAGCAGACAGTCGTGTGTTCTTTAGTAATGAGCCTGTTGTCAAAACGGCAGAAAAAAATGGTCACAAACGAAATATTGTTTCTACACTTAAAATGAACAAAGAAAAAATTAGCTAGCCTGATATAAGTCATGTTCATGACGATGCAAATGTAACGAGATATCGAACTGTTCTGTTGCACACGTTGGGACTCATTTTATTTTTCTACAAAAATCCTTTGCCATGACGGGAATCGAACCCGGGCCGCCCTGCGTGACAAGGCAGATTCCTATCCGCTAGACCATTTGGGAAGACTTGATATGTACACCCTAAGATATCTAAGTGTCATTTCGATGAGGTCTGTAGCAGAGGCCATAGAGCACAGCAAACAAATAATCACGTGTTTAAATATCCTTGTCGTTTTGAAAAATTACCATTGTCACCTGCACAGGAATGCCCTGCGGCCAACATTGAAGAAATGTGCTTCTCAAATCTGTCATTAACACTGTTTTCCACACGCTTTTTTCATTGCATTGCCATATAATCAATTGGTCATTGATGCGTCACGAATAACGACAATGCGTCGAAAATTAAAGAAATGTAAACATGAATTATGTTATTACTGTCTAAGCATCGCAAAGCTGTATGCGTAAAGGCGTCTGACGTCACAGTGGCTTGCCTGAAACAAAGGAATTAGAGAAACATGTGCTTACAGGGGCGTCGAACCGCATTCTCCCGCTGATGGAGCAAAGTTGCTACAGTGACAAAGACAAGCTCCGCGCTCATGGGCAATTTATATGAGGCAACTGTGCTGCGAGTATCTAAGTAGTCGTCGTGCATGGATAAAATGCAATGTTTCAAACAGATCTGATGAATTCACCTACTTTGAAAAAGTGTGCGTTAGGGAGTTCTTTTGACACAAAGCGAAAATCTACAGTCAAGCGTCAATCAGCAGACAGTCGTGTGTTCTTTAGTAATGAGCCTGTTGTCAAAACGGCAGAAAAAAATGGTCACAAACGAAATATTGTTTCTACACTTAAAATGAACAAAGAAAAAATTAGCTAGCCTGATATAAGTCATGTTCATGACGATGCAAATGTAACGAGATATCGAACTGTTCTGTTGCACACGTTGGGACTCATTTTATTTTTCTACAAAAATCCTTTGCCATGACGGGAATCGAACCCGGGCCGCCCTGCGTGACAAGGCAGATTCCTATCCGCTAGACCATTTGGGAAGACTTGATATGTACACCCTAAGATATCTAAGTGTCATTTCGATGAGGTCTGTAGCAGAGGCCATAGAGCACAGCAAACAAATAATCACGTGTTTAAATATCCTTGTCGTTTTGAAAAATTACCATTGTCACCTGCACAGGAATGCCCTGCGGCCAACATTGAAGAAATGTGCTTCTCAAATCTGTCATTAACACTGTTTTCCACACGCTTTTTTCATTGCATTGCCATATAATCAATTGGTCATTGATGCGTCACGAATAACGACAATGCGTCGAAAATTAAAGAAATGTAAACATGAATTATGTTATTACTGTCTAAGCATCGCAAAGCTGTATGCGTAAAGGCGTCTGACGTCACAGTGGCTTGCCTGAAACAAAGGAATTAGAGAAACATGTGCTTACAGGGGCGTCGAACCGCATTCTCCCGCTGATGGAGCAAAGTTGCTACAGTGACAAAGACAAGCTCCGCGCTCATGGGCAATTTATATGAGGCAACTGTGCTGCGAGTATCTAAGTAGTCGTCGTGCATGGATAAAATGCAATGTTTCAAACAGATCTGATGAATTCACCTACTTTGAAAAAGTGTGCGTTAGGGAGTTCTTTTGACACAGGGCGAAAATCTACAGTCAAGCGTCAATCAGCAGACAGTCGTGTGTTCTTTAGTAATGAGCCTGTTGTCAAAACGGCAGAAAAAAATGTTCACAAACGAAATATTGTTTCTACACTTAAAATGAACAAAGAAAAAATTAGCTAGCCTGATATAAGTCATGTTCATGACGATGCAAATGTAACGAGATATCGAACTGTTCTGTTGCACACGTTGGGACTCATTTTATTTTTCTACAAAAATCCTTTGCCATGAAGGGAATCGAACCCGGGCCGCCCTGCGTGACAAGGCAGATTCCTATCCGCTAGACCATTTGGGAAGACTTGATATGTACACCCTAAGATATCTAAGTGTCATTTCGATGAGGTCTGTAGCAGAGGCCATAGAGCACAGCAAACAAATAATCATGTGTTTAAATATCCTTGTCGTTTTGAAAAATTACCATTGTCACCTGCACAGGAATGCCCTGCGGCCAACATTGAAGAAATGTGCTTCTCAAATCTGTCATTAACACTGTTTTCCACACGCTTTTTTCATTGCATTGCCATATAATCAATTGGTCATTGATGCGTCACGAATAACGACAATGCGTCGAAAATTAAAGAAATGTAAACATGAATTATGTTATTACTGTCTAAGCATCGCAAAGCTGTATGCGTAAAGGCGTCTGACGTCACAGTGGCTTGCCTGAAACAAAGGAATTAGAGAAACATGTGCTTACAGGGGCGTCGAACCGCATTCTCCCGCTGATGGAGCAAAGTTGCTACAGTGACAAAGACAAGCTCCGCGCTCATGGGCAATTTATATGAGGCAACTGTGCTGCGAGTATCTAAGTAGTCGTCGTGCATGGATAAAATGCAATGTTTCAAACAGATCTGATGAATTCACCTACTTTGAAAAAGTGTGCGTTAGGGAGTTCTTTTGACACAGGGCGAAAATCTACAGTCAAGCGTCAATCAGCAGACAGTCGTGTGTTCTTTAGTAATGAGCCTGTTGTCAAAACGGCAGAAAAAAATGTTCACAAACGAAATATTGTTTCTACACTTAAAATGAACAAAGAAAAAATTAGCTAGCCTGATATAAGTCATGTTCATGACGATGCAAATGTAACGAGATATCGAACTGTTCTGTTGCACACGTTGGGACTCATTTTATTTTTCTACAAAAATCCTTTGCCATGAAGGGAATCGAACCCGGGCCGCCCTGCGTGACAAGGCAGATTCCTATCCGCTAGACCATTTGGGAAGACTTGATATGTACACCCTAAGATATCTAAGTGTCATTTCGATGAGGTCTGTAGCAGAGGCCATAGAGCACAGCAAACAAATAATCATGTGTTTAAATATCCTTGTCGTTTTGAAAAATTACCATTGTCACCTGCACAGGAATGCCCTGCGGCCAACATTGAAGAAATGTGCTTCTCAAATCTGTCATTAACACTGTTTTCCACACGCTTTTTTCATTGCATTGCCATATAATCAATTGGTCATTGATGCGTCACGAATAACGACAATGCGTCGAAAATTAAAGAAATGTAAACATGAATTATGTTATTACTGTCTAAGCATCGCAAAGCTGTATGCGTAAAGGCGTCTGACGTCACAGTGGCTTGCCTGAAACAAAGGAATTAGAGAAACATGTGCTTACAGGGGCGTCGAACCGCATTCTCCCGCTGATGGAGCAAAGTTGCTACAGTGACAAAGACAAGCTCCGCGCTCATGGGCAATTTATATGGGGCAACTGTGCTGCGAGTATCTAAGCAGTCGTCGTGCATGGATAAAATGCAATGTTTCAAACAGATCTGATGAATTCACCTACTTTGAAAAAGTGTGCGTTAGGAAGTTCTTTTGACACAAAGCGAAAATCTACAGTCAAGCGTCAATCAGCAGACAGCCGTGTTTTCTTTAGTAATGAGCCTGTTGTCAAAACGGCAGAAAAAAATGGTCACAAACGAAATATTGTTTCTACACTTAAAATGAACAAAGAAAAAATGAGCTAGCCTGATATAAGTCATGTTCATGACGATGCAAATGTAACGAGATTTCGAACTGTTCTGTTGCACACGTTGGGACTCATTTTATTTTTCTACAAAAAATATTTGCCATGACGGGAATCGAACCCGGGCCGCCCTGCGTTACAAGGTAGATGCCTATCCGCTAGACCATTTGGGAAAACTTGATATGTACACCCTAAGATATCTAAGTGTCATTTCGATGAGGTCTGTAGCAGAGGCCATAGAGCACAGCAAACAAATAATCATGTGTTGAAATATCCTTGTCGTTTTGAAAAATTACCATTGTCACCTGCACAGGAATGCCATGCGGCCAACATTGAAGAAATGTGCTTCTCAAATCTGTCATTAACACTGTTTTCCACACGCTTTTTTCATTGCATTGAAATATAATCAATTGGTCATTGATGCGTCACGAATAACGACAATGCGTCGAAAATTAAAGAAATGTAAACATGAATTATGTTATTACTGTCTAAGCATCGCAAAGCTGAATGCGTAAAGGCGTCTGACGTCACAGTGGCTTGCCTGAAACAAAGGAATCAGAGAAACATGTGCTTACAGGGGCGTCGAAGCGCCTTCTCCCGCTGATGGAGCAAAGTTGCTACAGTGACAAAGACAAGCTCCGCGCTCATGGGCAATGTATATGGGGCAACTGTGCTGCGAGTATCTCAGTAGTCGTCGTGCATGGATAAAATGCAATGTTTCAAACAGATCTGATGAATTCACCTACTTTGAAAAAGTGTGCGTTAGGGAGTTCTTTTGACACAAAGCGAAAATCTACAGTCAAGCGTCAATCAGCAGACAGCCGTGTGTTCTTTAATAATGAGCCTGTTGTCAAAACGGCAGAAAAAAATGTTCACAAACGAAATATTGTTTCTACACTTAAAATGAACAAAGAAAAAATTAGCTAGCCTGATATAAGTCATGTTCATGACGATGCAAATGTAACGAGATTTCGAACTGTTCTGTTGCACACGTTGGGACTCATTTTATTTTTCTACAAAAATCGTTTGCCATGACGGGAATCGAACCCGGGCCGCCCTGCGTGACAAGGCAGATTCCTATCCGCTAGACCATTTGGGAAGACTTGATATGTACACCCTAAGATATCTAAGTGTCATTTCGATGAGGTCTGTAGCAGAGGCCATAGAGCACAGCAAACAAATAATCATGTGTTTAAATATCCTTGTCATTTTGAAAAATTACCATTGTCACCTGCACAGGAATGCCATGCGGCCAACATTGAAGAAATGTGCTTCTCAAATCTGTCATTAACACTGTTTTACACACGCTTTTTTCATTGCATTGCCATATAATCAATTGGTCATTGATGCGTCACGAATAACGACAATGCGTCGAAAATTAAAGAAATGTAAACATGAATTATGTTATTACTGTCTAAGCATCGCAAAGCTGTATGCGTAAAGGCGTCTGACGTCACAGTGGCTTGCCTGAAACAAAGGAATTAGAGAAACATGTGCTTACAGGGGCGTCGAACCGCCTTCTCCCGCTGATGGAGCAAAGTTGCTGCAGTGACAAAGACAAGCTCCGCGCTCATGGGCAATTTATATGAGGCAACTGTGCTGCGAGTATCTAAGTAGTCGTCGTGCATGGATAAAATGCAATGTTTCAAACAGATCTGATGAATTCACCTACTTTGAAAAAGTGTGCGTTAGGGAGTTCTTTTGACACAAAGCGAAAATCTACAGTCAAGCGTCAATCAGCAGACAGCCGTGTGTTCTTTAGTCATGAGCCTGTTGTCAAAACGGCAGAAAAAAATGGTCACAAACGAAATATTGTTTCTACACTTAAAATGAACAAAGAAAAAATGAGCTAGCCTGATATAAGTCATGTTCATGACGATGCAAATGTAACGAGATTTCGAACTGTTCTGTTGCACACGTTGGGACTCATTTTATTTTTCTACAAAAATCATTTGCCATGACGGGAATCGAACCCGGGCCGCCCTGCGTGACAAGGCAGATTCCTATCCGCTAGACCATTTGGGAAGACTTGATATGTACACCCTAAGATATCTAAGTGTCATTTCGATGAGGTCTGTAGCAGAGGCCATAGAGCACAGCAAACAAATAATCATGTGTTTAAATATCCTTGTCGTTTTGAAAAATTACCATTGTCACCTGCACAGGAATGCCATGCGGCCAACATTGAAGAAATGTGCTTCTCAAATCTGTCATTAACACTGTTTTCCACACGCTTTTTTCATTGCATTGCCATATAATCAATTGGTCATTGATGCGTCACAAATAACGACAATGCGTCGAAAATTAAAGAAATGTAAACATGAATTATGTTATTACTGTCTAAGCATCGCAAAGCTGTATGCGTAAAGGCGTCTGACGTCACAGTGGCTTGCCTGAAACAAAGGAATCAGAGAAACATGTGCTTACAGGGGCGTCTAAGCGCCTTCTCCCGCTGATGGAGCAAAGTTGCTACAGTAACAAAGACAAGCTCCGCGCTCATGGGCAATGTATATGGGGCAACTGTGCTGCGAGTATCTAAGCAGTCGTCGTGCATGGATAAAATGCAATGTTTCAAACAGATCTGATGAATTCACCTACTTTGAAAAAGTGTGCGTTAGGAAGTTCTTTTGACACAAAGCGAAAATCTACAGTCAAGCGTCAATCAGCAGACAGCCGTGTGTTCTTTAGTCATGAGCCTGTTGTCAAAACGGCAGAAAAAAATGGTCACAAACGAAATATTGTTTCTACACTTAAAATGAACAAAGAAAAAATGAGCTAGCCTGATATAAGTCATGTTCATGACGATGCAAATGTAACGAGATTTCGAACTGTTCTGTTGCACACGTTGGGACTCATTTTATTTTTCTACAAAAAACATTTGCCATGACGGGAATCGAACCCGGGCCGCCCTGCGTTACAAGGTAGATGCCTATCCGCTAGACCATTTGGGAAAACTTGATATGTACACCCTAAGATATCTAAGTGTCATTTCGATGAGGTCTGTAGCAGAGGCCATAGAGCACAGCAAACAAATAATCATGTGTTTAAATATCCTTGTCGTTTTGAAAAATTACCATTGTCACCTGCACAGGAATGCCATGCGGCCAACATTGAAGAAATGTGCTTCTCAAATCTGTCATTAACACTGTTTTCCACACGCTTTTTTCATTGCATTGCCATATAATCAATTGGTCATTGATGCGTCACGAATAACGACAATGCGTCGAAAATTAAAGAAATGTAAACATGAATTATGTTATTACTGTCTAAGCATCGCAAAGCTGTATGCGTAAAGGCGTCTGACGTCACAGTGGCTTGCCTGAAACAAAGGAATCAGAGAAACATGTGCTTACAGGGGCGTCGAAGCGCCTTCTCCCGCTGATGGAGCAAAGTTGCTACAGTGACAAAGACAAGCTCCGCGCTCATGGGTAATGTATATGGGGCAACTGTGCTGCGAGTATCTAAGCAGTCGTCGTGCATGGATAAAATGCAATGTTTCAAACAGATCTGATGAATTCACCTACTTTGAAAAAGTGTGCGTTAGGAAGTTCTTTTGACACAAAGCGAAAATCTACAGTCAAGCGTCAATCAGCAGACAGCCGTGTGTTCTTTAGTCATGAGCCTGTTGTCAAAACGGCAGAAAAAAATGGTCACAAACGAAATATTGTTTCTACACTTAAAATGAACAAAGAAAAAATGAGCTAGCCTGATATAAGTCATGTTCATGACGATGCAAATGTAACGAGATTTCGAACTGTTCTGTTGCACACGTTGGGACTCATTTTATTTTTCTACAAAAAAATTTGCCATGACGGGAATCGAACCCGGGCCGCCCTGCGTTACAAGGTAGATGCCTATCCGCTAGACCATTTGGGAAAACTTGATATGTACACCCTAAGATATCTAAGTGTCATTTCGATGAGGTCTGTAGCAGAGGCCATAGAGCACAGCAAACAAATAATCATGTGTTTAAATATCCTTGTCGTTTTGAAAAATTACCATTGTCACCTGCACAGGAATGCCATGCGGCCAACATTGAAGAAATGTGCTTCTCAAATCTGTCATTAACACTGTTTTCCACACGCTTTTTTCATTGCATTGCCATATAATCAATTGGTCATTGATGCGTCACGAATAACGACAATGCGTCGAAAATTAAAGAAATGTAAACATGAATTATGTTATTACTGTCTAAGCATCGCAAAGCTGTATGCGTAAAGGCGTCTGACGTCACAGTGGCTTGCCTGAAACAAAGGAATCAGAGAAACATGTGCTTACAGGGGCGTCGAAGCGCCTTCTCCCGCTGATGGAGCAAAGTTGCGACAGTAACAAAGACAAGCTCCGCGCTCATGGGCAATGTATATGGGGCAACTGTGCTGCGAGTATCTAAGCAGTCGTCGTGCATGGATAAAATGCAATGTTTCAAACAGATCTGATGAATTCACCTACTTTGAAAAAGTGTGCGTTAGGAAGTTCTTTTGACACAAAGCGAAAATCTACAGTCAAGCGTCAATCAGCAGACAGCCGTGTGTTCTTTAGTCATGAGCCTGTTGTCAAAACGGCAGAAAAAAATGGTCACAAACGAAATATTGTTTCTACACTTAAAATGAACAAAGAAAAAATGAGCTAGCCTGATATAAGTCATGTTCATGACGATGCAAATGTAACGAGATTTCGAACTGTTCTGTTGCACACGTTGGGACTCATTTTATTTTTCTACAAAAAACATTTGCCATGACGGGAATCGAACCCGGGCCGCCCTGCGTTACAAGGTAGATGCCTATCCGCTAGACCATTTGGGAAATCTTGATATGTACACCCTAAGATATCTAAGTGTCATTTCGATGAGGTCTGTAGCAGAGGCCATAGAGCACAGCAAACAAATAATCATGTGTTTAAATATCCTTGTCGTTTTGAAAAATTACCATTGTCACCTGCACAGGAATGCCATGCGGCCAACATTGAAGAAATGTGCTTCTCAAATCTGTCATTAACACTGTTTTCCACACGCTTTTTTCATTGCATTGCCATATAATCAATTGGTCATTGATGCGTCACGAATAACGACAATGCGTCGAAAATTAAAGAAATGTAAACATGAATTATGTTATTACTGTCTAAGCATCGCAAAGCTGTATGCGTAAAGGTGTCTGACGTCACAGTGGCTTGCCTGAAACAAAGGAATTAGAGAAACATGTGCTTACAGGGGCGTCGAACCGCCTTCTCCCGCTGATGGAGCAAAGTTGCTACAGTGACAAAGACAAGCTCCGCGCTCATGAGCAGTTTATATGAGGCAACTGTGCTGCGAGTATCTAAGTAGTCGTCGTGCATGGATAAAATGCAATGTTTCAAACAGATCTGATGAATTCACCTACTTTGAAAAAGTGTGCGTTAGGAAGTTCTTTTGACACAAAGCGAAAATCTACAGTCAAGCGTCAATCAGCAGACAGCCGTGTGTTCTTTAGTCATGAGCCTGTTGTCAAAACGGCAGAAAAAAATGTTCACAAACGAAATATTGTTTCTACACTTAAAATGAACAAAGAAAAAATTAGCTAGCCTGATATAAGTCATGTTCATGACGATGCAAATGTAACGAGATTTCGAACTGTTCTGTTGCACACGTTGGGACTCATTTTATTTTTCTACAAAAATCCTTTGCCATGACGGGAATCGAACCCGGGCCACCCTGCGTTACAAGGTAGATGCCTATCCGCTAGACCATTTGGGAAAACTTGATATGTACACCCTAAGATATCTAAGTGTCATTTCGATGAGGTCTGTAGCAGAGGCCATAGAGCACAGCAAACAAATAATCATGTGTTTAAATATCCTTGTCGTTTTGAAAAATTACCATTGTCACCTGCACAGGAATGCCATGCGGCCAACATTGATGAAATGTGCTTCTCAAATCTGTCATTAACACTGTTTTCCACACGCTTTTTTCATTGCATTGCCATAAAATCAATTGGTCATTGATGCGTCACGAATAACGACAATGCGTCGAAAATTAAAGAAATGTAAACATGAATTATGTTATTACTGTCTAAGCATCGCAAAGCTGTATGCGTAAAGGCGTCTGACGTCACAGTGGCTTGCCTGAAACAAAGGAATTAGAGAAACATGTGCTTACAGGGGCGTCGAACCGCCTTCTCCCGCTGATGGAGCAAAGTTGCTACAGTAACAAAGACAAGCTCCGCGCTCATGGGCAATGTATATGGGGCAACTGTGCTGCGAGTATCTAAGCAGTCGTCGTGCATGGATAAAATGCAATGTTTCAAACAGATCTGATGAAT
Source organism: Argentina silus (assembly GCF_951799395.1). Taxonomy (NCBI): domain Eukaryota; kingdom Metazoa; phylum Chordata; class Actinopteri; order Argentiniformes; family Argentinidae; genus Argentina; species Argentina silus. Next base: position 122,972 of record NW_028152885.1, on the reverse strand, counting down.
TCACCTACTTTGAAAAAGTGTGCGTTAGGAAGTTCTTTTGACACAAAGCGAAAATCTACAGTCAAGCGTCAATCAGCAGACAGCCGTGTGTTCTTTAGTCATGAGCCTGTTGTCAAAACGGCAGAAAAAAATGGTCACAAACGAAATATTGTTTCTACACTTAAAATGAACAAAGAAAAAATGAGCTAGCCTGATATAAGTCATGTTCATGACGATGCAAATGTAACGAGATTTCGAACTGTTCTGTTGCACACGTTGGGACTCATTTTATTTTTCTACAAAAATCCTTTGCCATGACGGGAATCGAACCCGGGCCGCCCTGCGTTACAAGGCAGATTCCTATCCGCTAGACCATTTGGGAAGACTTGATATGTACACCCTAAGATATCTAAGTGTCATTTCGATGAGGTCTGTAGCAGAGGCCATAGAGCACAGCAAACAAATAATCATGTGTTTAAATATCCTTGTCGTTTTGAAAAATTACCATTGTCACCAGCACAGGAATGCCATGCGGCCAACATTGAAGAAATGTGCTTCTCAAATCTGTCATTAACACTGTTTTCCACACGCTTTTTTCATTGCATTGCCATATAATCAATTGGTCATTGATGCGTCACGAATAACGACAATGCGTCGAAAATTAAAGAAATGTAAACATGAATTATGTTATTACTGTCTAAGCATCGCAAAGCTGTATGCGTAAAGGCGTCTGACGTCACAGTGGCTTGCCTGAAACAAAGGAATTAGAGAAACATGTGCTTACAGGGGCGTCGAACCGCCTTCTCCCGCTGATGGAGCAAAGTTGCTACAGTGACAAAGACAAGCTCCGCGCTCATGGGCAATTTATATGAGGCAACTGTGCTGCGAGTATCTAAGTAGTCGTCGTGCATGGATAAAATGCAATGTTTCAAACAGATCTGATGAATTCACCTACTTTGAAAAAGTGTGCGTTAGGGAGTTCTTTTGACACAAAGCGAAAATCTACAGTCAAGCGTCAATCAGCAGACAGCCGTGTGTTCTTTAGTAATGAGCCTGTTGTCAAAACGGCAGAAAAAAATGTTCACAAACGAAATATTGTTTCTACACTTAAAATGAACAAAGAAAAAATTGGCTAGCCTGATATAAGTCATGTTCATGACGATGCAAATGTAACGAGATTTCGAACTGTTCTGTTGCACACGTTGGGACTCATTTTATTTTTCTACAAAAAACATTTGCCATGACGGGAATCGAACCCGGGCCACCCTGCGTTACAAGGTAGATGCCTATCCGCTAGACCATTTGGGAAAACTTGATATGTACACCCTAAGATATCTAAGTGTCATTTCGATGAGGTCTGTAGCAGAGGCCATAGAGCACAGCAAACAAATAATCATGTGTTTAAATATCCTTGTCGTTTTGAAAAATTACCATTGTCACCTGCACAGGAATGCCATGCGGCCAACATTGATGAAATGTGCTTCTCAAATCTGTCATTAACACTGTTTTCCACACGCTTTTTTCATTGCATTGCCATAAAATCAATTGGTCATTGATGCGTCACGAATAACGACAATGCGTCGAAAATTAAAGAAATGTAAACATGAATTATGTTATTACTGTCTAAGCATCGCAAAGCTGTATGCGTAAAGGCGTCTGACGTCACAGTGGCTTGCCTGAAACAAAGGAATTAGAGAAACATGTGCTTACAGGGGCGTCGAACCGCCTTCTCCCGCTGATGGAGCAAAGTTGCTACAGTAACAAAGACAAGCTCCGCGCTCATGGGCAATGTATATGGGGCAACTGTGCTGCGAGTATCTAAGCAGTAGTCGTGCATTGATAAAATGCAATGTTTCAAACAGATCTGATGAATTCACCTACTTTGAAAAAGTGTGCGTTAGGGAGTTCTTTTGACACAAAGCGAAAATCTACAGTCAAGCGTCAATCAGCAGACAGCCGTGTGTTCTTTAGTCATGAGCCTGTTGTCAAAACGGCAGAAAAAAATGGTCACAAACGAAATATTGTTTCTAGACTTAAAATGAACAAAGAAAAAATGAGCTAGCCTGATATAAGTCATGTTCATGACGATGCAAATGTAACGAGATTTCGAACTGTTCTGTTGCACACGTTGGGACTCATTTTATTTTTCTACAAAAAACATTTGCCATGACGGGAATCGAACCCGGGCCGCCCTGCGTTACAAGGTAGATGCCTATCCGCTAGACCATTTGGGAAAACTTGATATGTACACCCTAAGATATCTAAGTGTGATTTCGATGAGGTCTGTAGCAGAGGCCATAGAGCACAGCAAACAAATAATCATGTGTTTAAATATCCTTGTCGTTTTGAAAAATTACCATTGTCACCTGCACAGGAATGCCATGCGGCCAACATTGAAGAAATGTGCTTCTCAAATCTGTCATTAACACTGTTTTCCACACGCTTTTTTCATTGCATTGCCATATAATCAATTGGTCATTGATGCGTCACGAATAACGACAATGCGTCGAAAATTAAAGAAATGTAAACATGAATTATGTTATTACTGTCTAAGCATCGCAAAGCTGTATGCGTAAAGGCGTCTGACGTCACAGTGGCTTGCCTGAAACAAAGGAATCAGAGAAACATGTGCTTACAGGGGCGTCGAAGCGCCTTCTCCCGCTGATGGAGCAAAGTTGCTACAGTAACAAAGACAAGCTCCGCGCTCATGGGCAATGTATATGGGGCAACTGTGCTGCGAGTATCTAAGCAGTCGTCGTGCATGGATAAAATGCAATGTTTCAAACAGATCTGATGAATTCACCTACTTTGAAAAAGTGTGCGTTAGGAAGTTCTTTTGACACAAAGCGAAAATCTACAGTCAAGCGTCAATCAGCAGACAGCCGTGTGTTCTTTAGTCATGAGCCTGTTGTCAAAACGGCAGAAAAAAATGGTCACAAACGAAATATTGTTTCTACACTTAAAATGAACAAAGAAAAAATGAGCTAGCCTGATATAAGTCATGTTCATGACGATGCAAATGTAACGAGATTTCGAACTGTTCTGTTGCACACGTTGGGACTCATTTTATTTTTCTACAAAAAACATTTGCCATGACGGGAATCGAACCCGGGCCGCCCTGCGTTACAAGGTAGATGCCTATCCGCTAGACCATTTGGGAAAACTTGATATGTACACCCTAAGATATCTAAGTGTCATTTCGATGAGGTCTGTAGCAGAGGCCATAGAGCACAGCAAACAAATAATCATGTGTTTAAATATCCTTGTCGTTTTGAAAAATTACCATTGTCACCTGCACAGGAATGCCATGCGGCCAACATTGAAGAAATGTGCTTCTCAAATCTGTCATTAACACTGTTTTCCACACGCTTTTTTCATTGCATTGCCATATAATCAATTGGTCATTGATGCGTCACGAATAACGACAATGCGTCGAAAATTAAAGAAATGTAAACATGAATTATGTTATTACTGTCTAAGCATCGCAAAGCTGTATGCGTAAAGGCGTCTGACGTCACAGTGGCTTGCCTGAAACAAAGGAATCAGAGAAACATGTGCTTACAGGGGCGTCGAAGCGCCTTCTCCCGCTGATGGAGCAAAGTTGCTACAGTAACAAAGACAAGCTCCGCGCTCATGGGCAATGTATATGGGGCAACTGTGCTGCGAGTATCTAAGCAGTCGTCGTGCATGGATAAAATGCAATGTTTCAAACAGATCTGATGAATTCACCTACTTTGAAAAAGTGTGCGTTAGGGAGTTCTTTTGACACAAAGCGAAAATCTACAGTCAAGCGTCAATCAGCAGACAGCCGTGTGTTCTTTAGTCATGAGCCTGTTGTCAAAACGGCAGAAAAAAATGGTCACAAACGAAATATTGTTTCTACACTTAAAATGAACAAAGAAAAAATGAGCTAGCCTGATATAAGTCATGTTCATGACGATGCAAATGTAACGAGATTTCGAACTGTTCTGTTGCACACGTTGGGACTCATTTTATTTTTCTACAAAAAACATTTGCCATGACGGGAATCGAACCCGGGCCGCCCTGCGTTACAAGGTAGATGCCTATCCGCTAGACCATTTGGGAAAACTTGATATGTACACCCTAAGATATCTAAGTGTCATTTCGATGAGGTCTGTAGCAGAGGCCATAGAGCACAGCAAACAAATAATCATGTGTTTAAATATCCTTGTCGTTTTGAAAAATTACCATTGTCACCTGCACAGGAATGCCATGCGGCCAACATTGAAGAAATGTGCTTCTCAAATCTGTCATTAACACTGTTTTCCACACGCTTTTTTCATTGCATTGCCATATAATCAATTGGTCATTGATGCGTCACGAATAACGACAATGCGTCGAAAATTAAAGAAATGTAAACATGAATTATGTTATTACTGTCTAAGCATCGCAAAGCTGTATGCGTAAAGGTGTCTGACGTCACAGTGGCTTGCCTGAAACAAAGGAATTAGAGAAACATGTGCTTACAGGGGCGTCGAACCGCCTTCTCCCGCTGATGGAGCAAAGTTGCTATAGTGACAAAGACAAGCTCCGCGCTCATGGGCAATTTATATGAGGCAACTGTGCTGCGAGTATCTAAGTACTCGTCGTGCATGGATAAAATGCAATGTTTCAAACAGATCTGATGAATTCACCTACTTTGAAAAAGTGTGCGTTAGGGAGTTCTTTTGACACAAAGCGAAAATCTACAGTCAAGCGTCAATCAGCAGACAGCCGTGTGTTCTTTAGTAATGAGCCTGTTGTCAAACCGGCAGAAAAAAATGTTCACAAACGAAATATTGTTTCTACACTTAAAATGAACAAAGAAAAAATTAGCTAGCCTGATATAAGTCATGTTCATGACGATGCAAATGTAACGAGATTTCGAACTGTTCTGTTGCACACGTTGGGACTCATTTTATTTTTCTACAAAAATCATTTGCCATGACGGGAATCAAACCCGGGCCGCCCTGCGTGACAAGGCAGATTCCTATCCGCTAGACCATTTGGGAAGACTTGATATGTACACCCTAAGATATCTAAGTGTCATTTCGATGAGGTCTGTAGCAGAGGCCATAGAGCACAGCAAACAAATAATCATGTGTTTAAATATCCTTGTCGATTTGAAAAATTACCATTGTCACCTGCACAGGAATGCCATGCGGCCAACATTGAAGAAATGTGCTTCTCAAATCTGTCATTAACACTGTTTTCCACACGCTTTTTTCATTGCATTGCCATATAATCAATTGGTCATTGATGCGTCACGAATAACGACAATGCGTCGAAAATTAAAGAAATGTAAACATGAATTATGTTATTACTGTCTAAGCATCGCAAAGCTGTATGCGTAAAGGCGTCTGACGTCACAGTGGCTTGCCTGAAACAAAGGAATTAGAGAAACATGTGCGTCGAACCGCCTTCTCCCGCTGATGGAGCAAAGTTGCTACAGTGACAAAGACAAGCTCCGCGCTCATGAGCAGTTTATATGAGGCAACTGTGCTGCGAGTATCTAAGTAGTCGTCGTGCATGGATAAAATGCAATGTTTCAAACAGATCTGATGAATTCACCTACTTTGAAAAAGTGTGCGTTAGGAAGTTCTTTTGACACAAAGCGAAAATCTACAGTCAAGCGTCAATCAGCAGACAGCCGTGTGTTCTTTAGTCATGAGCCTGTTGTCAAAACGGCAGAAAAAAATGTTCACAAACGAAATATTGTTTCTACACTTAAAATGAACAAAGAAAAAATTAGCTAGCCTGATATAAGTCATGTTCATGACGATGCAAATGTAACGAGATTTCGAACTGTTCTGTTGCACACGTTGGGACTCATTTTATTTTTCTACAAAAATCCTTTGCCATGACGGGAATCGAACCCGGGCCGCCCTGCGTTACAAGGCAGATTCCTATCCGCTAGACCATTTGGGAAGACTTGATATGTACACCCTAAGATATCTAAGTGTCATTTCGATGAGGTCTGTAGCAGAGGCCATAGAGCACAGCAAACAAATAATCATGTGTTTAAATATCCTTGTCGTTTTGAAAAATTACCATTGTCACCTGCACAGGAATGCCATGCGGCCAACATTGAAGAAATGTGCTTCTCAAATCTGTCATTAACACTGTTTTCCACACGCTTTTTTCATTGCATTGCCATAAAATCAATTGGTCATTGATGCGTCACGAATAACGACAATGCGTCGAAAATTAAAGAAATGTAAACATGAATTATGTTATTACTGTCTAAGCATCGCAAAGCTGTATGCGTAAAGGCGTCTGACGTCACAGTGGCTTGCCTGAAACAAAGGAATTAGAGAAACATGTGCTTACAGGGGCGTCGAACCGCCTTCTCCCGCTGATGGAGCAAAGTTGCTACAGTGACAAAGACAAGCTCCGCGCTCATGGGCAATTTATATGAGGCAACTGTGCTGCGAGTATCTAAGTAGTCGTCGTGCATGGATAAAATGCAATGTTTCAAACAGATCTGATGAATTCACCTACTTTGAAAAAGTGTGCGTTAGGAAGTTCTTTTGACACAAAGCGAAAATCTACAGTCAAGCGTCAATCAGCAGACAGCCGTGTGTTCTTTAGTCATGAGCCTGTTGTCAAAACGGCAGAAAAAAATGGTCACAAACGAAATATTGTTTCTATACTTAAAATGAACAAAGAAAAAATGAACTAGCCTGATATAAGTCATGTTCATGACGATGCAAATGTAACGAGATTTCGAACTGTTCTGTTGCACACGTTGGGACTCATTTTATTTTTCTACAAAAAACATTTGCCATGACGGGAATCGAACCCGGGCCGCCCTGCGTTACAAGGTAGATGCCTATCCGCTAGACCATTTGGGAAAACTTGATATGTACACCCTAAGATATCTAAGTGTGATTTCGATGAGGTCTGTAGCAGAGGCCATAGAGCACAGCAAACAAATAATCATGTGTTTAAATATCCTTGTCGTTTTGAAAAATTACCATTGTCACCTGCACAGGAATGCCATGCGGCCAACATTGATGAAATGTGCTTCTCAAATCTGTCATTAACACTGTTTTCCACACGCTTTTTTCATTGCATTGCCATAAAATCAATTGGTCATTGATGCGTCACGAATAACGACAATGCGTCGAAAATTAAAGAAATGTAAACATGAATTATGTTATTACTGTCTAAGCATCGCAAAGCTGTATGCGTAAAGGCGTCTGACGTCACAGTGGCTTGCCTGAAACAAAGGAATTAGAGAAACATGTGCTTACAGGGGCGTCGAACCGCCTTCTCCCGCTGATGGAGCAAAGTTGCTACAGTGACAAAGACAAGCTCCGCGTTCATGGGCAATTTATATGGGGCAACTGTGCTGCGAGTATCTAAGCAGTCGTCGTGCATGGATAAAATGCAATGTTTCAAACAGATCTGATGAATTCACCTACTTTGAAAAAGTTTGCGTTAGGAAGTTCTTTTGACACAAAGCGAAAATCTACAGTCAAGCGTCAATCAGCAGACAGCCGTGTGTTCTTTAGTAATGAGCCTGTTGTCAAAACGGCAGAAAAAAATGTTCACAAACGAAATATTGTTTCTACATTTAAAATGAACAAAGAAAAAATGAGCAAGCCTGATATAAGTCATGTTCATGACGATGCAAATGTAACGAGATTTCGAACTGTTCTGTTGCACACGTTGGGACTCATTTTAATTTTCTACAAAAATCATTTGCCATGACGGGAATCGAACCCGGGGCGCCCTGCGTGACAAGGCAGATTCCTATCCGCTAGACCATTTGGGAAGACTTGATATGTACACCCTAAGATATCTAAGTGTCATTTCGATGAGGTCTGTAGCAGAGGCCATAGAGCACAGCAAACAAATAATCATGTGTTTAAATATCCTTGTCGTTTTGAAAAATTACCATTGTCACCTGCACAGGAATGCCATGCGGCCAACATTGAAGAAATGTGCTTCTCAAATCTGTCATTAACACTGTTTTCCACACGCTTTTTTCATTGCATTGCCATATAATCAATTGGTCATTGATGCGTCACGAATAACGACAATGCGTCGAAAATTAAAGAAATGTAAACATGAATTATGTTATTACTGTCTAAGCATCGCAAAGCTGTATGCGTAAAGGCGTCTGACGTCACAGTGGCTTGCCTGAAACAAAGGAATTAGAGAAACATGTGCTTACAGGGGCGTCGAACCGCCTTCTCCCGCTGATGGAGCAAAGTTGCTACAGTGACAAAGACAAGCTCCGCGCTCATGAGCAGTTTATATGAGGCAACTGTGCTGCGAGTATCTAAGTAGTCGTCGTGCATGGATAAAATGCAATGTTTCAAACAGATCTGATGAATTCACCTACTTTGAAAAAGTGTGCGTTAGGGAGTTCTTTTGACACAAAGCGAAAATCTACAGTCAAGCGTCAATCAGCAGACAGCCGTGTGTTCTATAGTAATGAGACTGTTGTCAAAACGGCAGAAAAAAATGTTCACAAACGAAATATTGTTTCTACACTTAAAATGAACAAAGAAAAAATTAGCTAGCCTGATATAAGTCATGTTCATGACGATGCAAATGTAACGAGATTTCGAACTGTTCTGTTGCACACGTTGGGACTCATTTTAATTTTCTACAAAAATCATTTGCCATGACGGGAATCGAACCCGGGCCGCCCTGCGCGACAAGGCAGATTCCTATCCGCTAGACCATTTGGGAAGACTTGATATGTACACCCTAAGATATCTAAGTGTCATTTCGATAAGGTCTGTAGCAGAGGCCATAGAGCACAGCAAACAAATAATCATGTGTTTAAATATCCTTGTCGTTTTGAAAAATTACCATTGTCACCTGCACAGGAATGCCCTGCGGCCAACATTGAAGAAATGTGCTTCTCAAATCTGTCATTAACACTGTTTTCCACACGCTTTTTTCATTGCATTGCCATATAATCAATTGGTCATTGATGCGTCACGAATAACGACAATGCGTCGAAAATTAAAGAAATGTAAACATGAATTATGTTATTACTGTCTAAGCATCGCAAAGCTGTATGCGTAAAGGCGTCTGACGTCACAGTGGCTTGCCTGAAACAAAGGAATTAGAGAAACATGTGCTTACAGGGGCGTCGAACCGCCTTCTCCCGCTGATGGAGCAAAGTTGCTACAGTGACAAAGACAAGCTCCGCGCTCATGGGCAATTTATATGGGGCAACTGTGCTGCGAGTATCTAAGCAGTCGTCGTGCATGGATAAAATGCAATGTTTCAAACAGATCTGATGAATTCACCTACTTTGAAAAAGTGTGCGTTAGGAAGTTCTTTTGACACAAAGCGAAAATCTACAGTCAAGCGTCAATCAGCAGACAGCCGTGTTTTCTTTAGTCATGAGCCTGTTGTCAAAACGGCAGAAAAAAATGGTCACAAACGAAATATTGTTTCTACACTTAAAATGAACAAAGAAAAAATGAGCTAGCCTGATATAAGTCATGTTCATGACGATGCAAATGTAACGAGATTTCGAACTGTTCTGTTGCACACGTTGGGACTCATTTTATTTTTCTACAAAAAACATTTGCCATGACGGGAATCGAACCCGGGCCGCCCTGCGTTACAAGGTAGATGCCTATCCGCTAGACCATTTGGGAAAACTTGATATGTACACCCTAAGATATCTAAGTGTCATTTCGATCAGGTCTGTAGCAGAGGCCATAGAGCACAGCAAACAAATAATCATGTGTTTAAATATCCTTGTCGTTTTGAAAAATTACCATTGTCACCTGCACAGGAATGCCATGGGGCCAACATTGAAGAAATGTGCTTCTCAAATCTGTCATTAACACTGTTTTCCACACGCTTTTTTCATTGCATTGCCATATAATCAATTGGTCATTGATGCGTCACGAATAACGACAATGCGTCGAAAATTAAAGAAATGTAAACATGAATTATGTTATTACTGTCTAAGCATCGCAAAGCTGTATGCGTAAAGGCGTCTGACGTCACAGTGGCTTGCCTGAAACAAAGGAATTAGAGAAACATGTGCTTACAGGGGCGTCGAACCGCCTTCTCCCGCTGATGGAGCAAAGTTGCTACAGTGACAAAGACAAGCTCCGCGCTCATGGGCAATTTATATGAGGCAACTGTGCTGCGAGTATCTAAGTAGTCGTCGTGCATGGATAAAATGCAATGTTTCAAACAGATCTGATGAATTCACCTACTTTGAAAAAGTGTGCGTTAGGGAGTTCTTTTGACACAAAGCGAAAATCTACAGTCAAGCGTCAATCAGCAGACAGTCGTGTGTTCTTTAGTAATGAGCCTGTTGTCAAAACGGCAGAAAAAAATGTTCACAAACGAAATATTGTTTCTACACTTAAAATGAACAAAGAAAAAATTAGCTAGCCTGATATAAGTCATGTTCATGACGATGCAAATGTAACGAGATATCGAACAGTTCTGTTGCACACGTTGGGACTCATTTTATTTTTCTACAAAAATCCTTTGCCATGACGGGAATCGAACCCGGGCCGCCCTGCGTGACAAGGCAGATTCCTATCCGCTAGACCATTTGGGAAGACTTGATATGTACACCCTAAGATATCTAAGTGTCATTTCGATGAGGTCTGTAGCAGAGGCCATAGAGCACAGCAAACAAATAATCATGTGTTTAAATATCCTTGTCGTTTTGAAAAATTACCATTGTCACCTGCACAGGAATGCCCTGCGGCCAACATTGAAGAAATGTGCTTCTCAAATCTGTCATTAACACTGTTTTCCACACGCTTTTTTCATTGCATTGCCATATAATCAATTGGTCATTGATGCGTCACGAATAACGACAATGCGTCGAAAATTAAAGAAATGTAAACATGAATTATGTTATTACTGTCTAAGCATCGCAAAGCTGTATGCGTAAAGGCGTCTGACGTCACAGTGGCTTGCCTGAAACAAAGGAATTAGAGAAACATGTGCTTACAGGGGCGTCGAACCGCCTTCTCCCGCTGATGGAGCAAAGTTGCTATAGTGACAAAGACAAGCTCCGCGCTCATGGGCAATTTATATGAGGCAACTGTGCTGCGAGTATCTAAGTAGTCGTCGTGCATGGATAAAATGCAATGTTTCAAACAGATCTGATGAATTCACCTACTTTGAAAAAGTGTGCGTTAGGGAGTTCTTTTGACACAAAGCGAAAATCTACAGTCAAGCGTCAATCAGCAGACAGTCGTGTGTTCTTTAGTAATGAGCCTGTTGTCAAAACGGCAGAAAAAAATGTTCACAAACGAAATATTGTTTCTACACTTAAAATGAACAAAGAAAAAATTAGCTAGCCTGATATAAGTCATGTTCATGACGATGCAAATGTAACGAGATATCGAACTGTTCTGTTGCACACGTTGGGACTCATTTTATTTTTCTACAAAAATCCTTTGCCATGACGGGAATCGAACCCGGGCCGCCCTGCGTGACAAGGCAGATTCCTATCCGCTAGACCATTTGGGAAGACTTGATATGTACACCCTAAGATATCTAAGTGTCATTTCGATGAGGTCTGTAGCAGAGGCCATAGAGCACAGCAAACAAATAATCATGTGTTTAAATATCCTTGTCGTTTTGAAAAATTACCATTGTCACCTGCACAGGAATGCCATGCGGCCAACATTGAAGAAATGTGCTTCTCAAATCTGTCATTAACACTGTTTTCCACACGCTTTTTTCATTGCATTGCCATATAATCAATTGGTCATTGATGCGTCACGAATAACGACAATGCGTCGAAAATTAAAGAAATGTAAACATGAATTATGTTATTACTGTCTAAGCATCGCAAAGCTGTATGCGTAAAGGCGTCTGACGTCACAGTGGCTTGCCTGAAACAAAGGAATTAGAGAAACATGTGCTTACAGGGGCGTCGAACCGCATTCTCCCGCTGATGGAGCAAAGTTGCTACAGTGACAAAGACAAGCTCCGCGCTCATGGGCAATTTATATGGGGCAACTGTGCTGCGAGTATCTAAGCAGTCGTCGTGCATGGATAAAATGCAATGTTTCAAACAGATCTGATGAATTCACCTACTTTGAAAAAGTGTGCGTTAGGAAGTTCTTTTGACACAAAGCGAAAATCTACAGTCAAGCGTCAATCAGCAGACAGCCGTGTTTTCTTTAGTCATGAGCCTGTTGTCAAAACGGCAGAAAAAAATGGTCACAAACGAAATATTGTTTCTACACTTAAAATGAACAAAGAAAAAATGAGCTAGCCTGATATAAGTCATGTTCATGACGATGCAAATGTAACGAGATTTCGAACTGTTCTGTTGCACACGTTGGGACTCATTTTATTTTTCTACAAAAAACATTTGCCATGACGGGAATCGAACCCGGGCCGCCCTGCGTTACAAGGTAGATGCCTATCCGCTAGACCATTTGGGAAAACTTGATATGTACACCCTAAGATATCTAAGTGTCATTTCGATGAGGTCTGTAGCAGAGGCCATAGAGCACAGCAAACAAATAATCATGTGTTGAAATATCCTTGTCGTTTTGAAAAATTACCATTGTCACCTGCACAGGAATGCCATGCGGCCAACATTGAAGAAATGTGCTTCTCAAATCTGTCATTAACACTGTTTTCCACACGCTTTTTTCATTGCATTGCCATATAATCAATTGGTCATTGATGCGTCACGAATAACGACAATGCGTCGAAAATTAAAGAAATGTAAACATGAATTATGTTATTACTGTCTAAGCATCGCAAAGCTGAAAGCGTAAAGGCGTCTGACGTCACAGTGGCTTGCCTGAAACAAAGGAATCAGAGAAACATGTGCTTACAGGGGCGTCGAAGCGCCTTCTCCCGCTGATGGAGCAAAGTTGCTACAGTGACAAAGACAAGCTCCGCGCTCATGGGCAATGTATATGGGGCAACTGTGCTGCGAGTATCTAAGCAGTCGTCGTGCATGGATAAAATGCAATGTTTCAAACAGATCTGATGAATTCACCTACTTTGAAAAAGTGTGCGTTAGGAAGTTCTTTTGACACAAAGCGAAAATCTACAGTCAAGCGTCAATCAGCAGACAGCCGTGTGTTCTTTAGTCATGAGCCTGTTGTCAAAACGGCAGAAAAAAATGTTCACAAACGAAATATTGTTTCTACACTTAAAATGAACAAAGAAAAAATGAGCTAGCCTGATATAAGTCATGTTCATGACGATGCTAATGTAACGAGATTTCGAACTGTTCTGTTGCACACGTTGGGACTCATTTTATTTTTCTACAAAAAACATTTGCCATGACAGGAATCGAACCCGGGCCGCCCTGCGGTACAAGGTAGATGCCTATCCGCTAGACCATTTGGGAAGACTTGATATGTACACCCTAAGATATCTAAGTGTCATTTCGATGAGGTCTGTAGCAGAGGCCATAGAGCACAGCAAACAAATAATCATGTGTTGAAATATCCTTGTCGTTTTGAAAAATTACCATTGTCACCTGCACAGGAATGCCCTGCGGCCAACATTGAAGAAATGTGCTTCTCAAATCTGTCATTAACACTGTTTTCCACACGCTTTTTTCATTGCATTGCCATATAATCAATTGGTCATTGATGCGTCACGAATAACGACAATGCGTCGAAAATTAAAGAAATGTAAACATGAATTATGTTATTACTGTCTAAGCATCGCAAAGCTGTATGCGTAAAGGCGTCTGACGTCACAGTGGCTTTCCTGAAACAAAGGAATTCGAGAAACATGTGCTTACAGGGGCGTCGAAGCGCCTTCTCCAGCTGATGGAGCAAAGTTGCTACAGTGACAAAGACAAGCTCCGCGCTCATGGGCAATTTATATGAGGCAACTGTGCTGCGAGTATCTAAGTAGTCGTCGTGCATGGATAAAATGCAATGTTTCAAACAGATCTGATGAATTCACCTACTTTGAAAAAGTGTGCGTTAGGGAGTTCTTTTGACACAAAGCGAAAATCTACAGTCAAGCGTCAATCAGCAGACAGCCGTGTGTTCTTTAGTAATGAGCCTGTTGTCAAAACGGCAGAAAAAAATGTTCACAAACGAAATATTGTTTCTACACTTAAAATAAACAAAGAAAAAATTAGCTAGCCTGATATAAGTCATGTTCATGACGATGCAAATGTAACGAGATTTCGAACTGTTCTGTTGCACACGTTGGGACTCATTTTATTTTTCTACAAAAATCCTTTGCCATGACGGGAATCGAACCCGGGCCGCCCTGCGTGACAAGGCAGATTCCTATCCGCTAGACCATTTGGGAAGACTTGATATGTACACCCTAAGATATCTAAGTGTCATTTCGATGAGGTCTGTAGCAGAGGCCATAGAGCACAGCAAACAAATAATCATGTGTTTAAATATCCTTGTCGTTTTGAAAAATTACCATTGTCACCTGCACAGGAATGCCCTGCAGCCAACATTGAAGAAATGTGCTTCTCAAATCTGTCATTAACACTGTTTTCCACACACTTTTTTCATTGCATTGCCATATAATCAATTGGTCATTGATGCGTCACGAATAACGACAATGCGTCGAAAATTAAAGAAATGTAAACATGAATTATGTTATTACTGTCTAAGCATCGCAAAGCTGTATGCGTAAAGGCGTCTGACGTCACAGTGGCTTGCCTGAAACAAAGGAATTAGAGAAACATGTGCTTACAGGGGCGTCGAACCGCCTTCTCCCGCTGATGGAGCAAAGTTGCTACAGTGACAAAGACAAGCTCCGCGCTCATGGGCAATTTATATGGGGCAACTGTGCTGCGAGTACCTAAGCAGTCGTCGTGCATGGATAAAATGCAATGTTTCAAACAGATCTGATGAATTCACCTACTTTGAAAAAGTGTGCGTTAGGAAGTTCTTTTGACACAAAGCGAAAATCTACAGTCAAGCGTCAATCAGCAGACAGCCGTGTGTTCTTTAGTCATGAGCCTGTTGTCAAAACGGCGGAAAAAAATGGTCACAAACGAAATATTGTTTCTACACTTAAAATGAACAAAGAAAAAATTAGCTAGCCTGATATAAGTCATGTTCATGACGATGCAAATGTAACGAGATTTCGAACTGTTCTGTTGCACACGTTGGGACTCATTTTATTTTTCTACAAAAAACATCTGCCATGACGGGAATCGAACCCGGGCCGCCCTGCGTTACAAGGTAGATGCCTATCCGCTAGACCATTTGGGAAAACTTGATATGTACACCCTAAGATATCTAAGTGTCATTTCGATGAGGTCTGTAGCAGAGGCCATAGAGTACAGCAAACAAATAATCATGTGTTTAAATATCCTTGTCGTTTTGAAAAATTACCATTGTCACCTGCACAGGAATGCCATGCGGCCAACATTGAAGAAATGTGCTTCTCAAATCTGTCATTAACACTGTTTTCCACACGCTTTTTTCATTGCATTGCCATATAATCAATTGGTCATTGATGCGTCACGAATAACGACAATGCGTCGAAAATTAAAGAAATGTAAACATGAATTATGTTATTACTGTCTAAGCATCGCAAAGCTGTATGCGTAAAGGCGTCTGACGTCACAGTGGCTTTCCTGAAACAAAGGAATTCGAGAAACATGTGCTTACAGGGGCGTCGAAGCGCCTTCTCCAGCTGATGGAGCAAAGTTGCTACAGTGACAAAGACAAGCTCTGCGCTCATGGGCAATTTATATGAGGCAACTGTGCTGCGAGTATCTAAGTAGTCGTCGTGCATGGATAAAATGCAATGTTTCAAACAGATCTGATGAATTCACCTACTTTGAAAAAGTGTGCGTTAGGGAGTTCTTTTGACACAAAGCGAAAATCTACAGTCAAGCGTCAATCAGCAGACAGCCGTGTGTTCTTTAGTAATGAGCCTGTTGTCAAAACGGCAGAAAAAAATGTTCACAAACGAAATATTGTTTCTACACTTAAAATGAACAAAGAAAAAATTAGCTAGCCTGATATAAGTCATGTTCATGACGATGCAAATGTAACGAGATTTCGAACTGTTCTGTTGCACACGTTGGGACTCATTTTATTTTTCTACAAAAATCCTTTGCCATGACGGGAATCGAACCCGGGCCGCCCTGCGTGACAAGGCAGATTCCTATCCGCTAGACCATTTGGGAAGACTTGATATGTACACCCTAAGATATCTAAGTGTCATTTCGATGAGGTCTGTAGCAGAGGCCATAGAGCACAGCAAACAAATAATCATGTGTTTAAATATCCTTGTCGTTTTGAAAAATTACCATTGTCACCTGCACAGGAATGCCCTGCAGCCAACATTGAAGAAATGTGCTTCTCAAATCTGTCATTAACACTGTTTTCCACACACTTTTTTCATTGCATTGCCATATAATCAATTGGTCATTGATGCGTCACGAATAACGACAATGCGTCGAAAATTAAAGAAATGTAAACATGAATTATGTTATTACTGTCTAAGCATCGCAAAGC
This sequence comes from Argentina silus, assembly GCF_951799395.1. NCBI lineage: Eukaryota > Metazoa > Chordata > Actinopteri > Argentiniformes > Argentinidae > Argentina > Argentina silus. The sequence goes on along the minus strand of NW_028152885.1, from coordinate 106,548 downwards.
TGTATGCGTAAAGGCGTCTGACGTCACAGTGGCTTGCCTGAAACAAAGGAATTAGAGAAACATGTGCTTACAGGGGCGTCGAACCGCCTTCTCCCGCTGATGGAGCAAAGTTGCTACAGTGACAAAGACAAGCTCCGCGCTCATGGGCAATTTATATGGGGCAACTGTGCTGCGAGTACCTAAGCAGTCGTCGTGCATGGATAAAATGCAATGTTTCAAACAGATCTGATGAATTCACCTACTTTGAAAAAGTGTGCGTTAGGAAGTTCTTTTGACACAAAGCGAAAATCTACAGTCAAGCGTCAATCAGCAGACAGCCGTGTGTTCTTTAGTCATGAGCCTGTTGTCAAAACGGCAGAAAAAAATGGTCACAAACGAAATATTGTTTCTACACTTAAAATGAACAAAGAAAAAATTAGCTAGCCTGATATAAGTCATGTTCATGACGATGCAAATGTAACGAGATTTCGAACTGTTCTGTTGCACACGTTGGGACTCATTTTATTTTTCTACAAAAAACATCTGCCATGACGGGAATCGAACCCGGGCCGCCCTGCGTTACAAGGTAGATGCCTATCCGCTAGACCATTTGGGAAAACTTGATATGTACACCCTAAGATATCTAAGTGTCATTTCGATGAGGTCTGTAGCAGAGGCCATAGAGCACAGCAAACAAATAATCATGTGTTTAAATATCCTTGTCGTTTTGAAAAATTACCATTGTCACCTGCACAGGAATGCCATGGGGCCAACATTGAAGAAATGTGCTTCTCAAATCTGTCATTAACACTGTTTTCCACACGCTTTTTTCATTGCATTGCCATATAATCAATTGGTCATTGATGCGTCACGAATAACGACAATGCGTCGAAAATTAAAGAAATGTAAACATGAATTATGTTATTACTGTCTAAGCATCGCAAAGCTGTATGCGTAAAGGCGTCTGACGTCACAGTGGCTTGCCTGAAACAAAGGAATTAGAGAAACATGTGCTTACAGGGGCGTCGAACCGCCTTCTCCCGCTGATGGAGCAAAGTTGCTACAGTGACAAAGACAAGCTCCGCGCTCATGGGCAATTTATATGGGGCAACTGTGCTGCGAGTACCTAAGCAGTCGTCGTGCATGGATAAAATGCAATGTTTCAAACAGATCTGATGAATTCACCTACTTTGAAAAAGTGTGCGTTAGGAAGTTCTTTTGACACAAAGCGAAAATCTACAGTCAAGCGTCAATCAGCAGACAGCCGTGTGTTCTTTAGTCATGAGCCTGTTGTCAAAACGGCGGAAAAAAATGGTCACAAACGAAATATTGTTTCTACACTTAAAATGAACAAAGAAAAAATTAGCTAGCCTGATATAAGTCATGTTCATGACGATGCAAATGTAACGAGATTTCGAACTGTTCTGTTGCACACGTTGGGACTCATTTTATTTTTCTACAAAAAACATCTGCCATGACGGGAATCGAACCCGGGCCGCCCTGCGTTACAAGGTAGATGCCTATCCGCTAGACCATTTGGGAAAACTTGATATGTACACCCTAAGATATCTAAGTGTCATTTCGATGAGGTCTGTAGCAGAGGCCATAGAGTACAGCAAACAAATAATCATGTGTTTAAATATCCTTGTCGTTTTGAAAAATTACCATTGTCACCTGCACAGGAATGCCATGGGGCCAACATTGAAGAAATGTGCTTCTCAAATCTGTCATTAACACTGTTTTCCACACGCTTTTTTCATTGCATTGCCATATAATCAATTGGTCATTGATGCGTCACGAATAACGACAATGCGTCGAAAATTAAAGAAATGTAAACATGAATTATGTTATTACTGTCTAAGCATCGCAAAGCTGTATGCGTAAAGGCGTCTGACGTCACAGTGGCTTTCCTGAAACAAAGGAATTCGAGAAACATGTGCTTACAGGGGCGTCGAAGCGCCTTCTCCAGCTGATGGAGCAAAGTTGCTACAGTGACAAAGACAAGCTCCGCGCTCATGGGCAATTTATATGAGGCAACTGTGCTGCGAGTATCTAAGTAGTCGTCGTGCATGGATAAAATGCAATGTTTCAAACAGATCTGATGAATTCACCTACTTTGAAAAAGTGTGCGTTAGGGAGTTCTTTTGACACAAAGCGAAAATCTACAGTCAAGCGTCAATCAGCAGACAGCCGTGTGTTCTTTAGTAATGAGCCTGTTGTCAAAACGGCAGAAGAAAATGTTCACAAACGAAATATTGTTTCTACACTTAAAATGAACAAAGAAAAAATTAGCTAGCCTGATATAAGTCATGTTCATGACGATGCAAATGTAACGAGATTTCGAACTGTTCTGTTGCACACGTTGGGACTCATTTTATTTTTCCACAAAAAACATTTGCCATGACGGGAATCGAACCCGGGCCGCCCTGCGTTACAAGGTAGATGCCTATCCGCTAGACCATTTGGGAAGACTTGATATGTACACCCTAAGATATCTAAGTGTCATTTCGATGAGGTCTGTAGCAGAGGCCATAGAGCACAGCAAACAAATAATCATGTGTTTAAATATCCTTGTCGTTTTGAAAAATTACCATTGTCACCTGCACAGGAATGCCCTGCAGCCAACATTGAAGAAATGTGATTCTCAAATCTGTCATTAACACTGTTTTCCACACACTTTTTTCATTGCATTGCCATATAATCAATTGGTCATTGATGCGTCACGAATAACGACAATGCGTCGAAAATTAAAGAAATGTAAACATGAATTATGTTATTACTGTCTAAGCATCGCAAAGCTGTATGCGTAAAGGCGTCTGACGTCACAGTGGCTTGCCTGAAACAAAGGAATTAGAGAAACATGTGCTTACAGGGGCGTCGAACCGCCTTCTCCCGCTGATGGAGCAAAGTTGCTACAGTGACAAAGACAAGCTCCGCGCTCATGGGCAATTTATATGGGGCAACTGTGCTGCGAGTACCTAAGCAGTCGTCGTGCATGGATAAAATGCAATGTTTCAAACAGATCTGATGAATTCACCTACTTTGAAAAAGTGTGCGTTAGGAAGTTCTTTTGACACAAAGCGAAAATCTACAGTCAAGCGTCAATCAGCAGACAGCCGTGTGTTCTTTAGTCATGAGCCTGTTGTCAAAACGGCAGAAAAAAATGGTCACAAACGAAATATTGTTTCTACACTTAAAATGAACAAAGAAAAAATTAGCTAGCCTGATATAAGTCATGTTCATGACGATGCAAATGTAACGAGATTTCGAACTGTTCTGTTGCACACGTTGGGACTCATTTTATTTTTCTACAAAAAACATCTGCCATGACGGGAATCGAACCCGGGCCGCCCTGCGTTACAAGGTAGATGCCTATCCGCTAGACCATTTGGGAAAACTTGATATGTACACCCTAAGATATCTAAGTGTCATTTCGATGAGGTCTGTAGCAGAGGCCATAGAGCACAGCAAACAAATAATCATGTGTTTAAATATCCTTGTCGTTTTGAAAAATTACCATTGTCACCTGCACAGGAATGCCATGGGGCCAACATTGAAGAAATGTGCTTCTCAAATCTGTCATTAACACTGTTTTCCACACGCTTTTTTCATTGCATTGCCATATAATCAATTGGTCATTGATGCGTCACGAATAACGACAATGCGTCGAAAATTAAAGAAATGTAAACATGAATTATGTTATTACTGTCTAAGCATCGCAAAGCTGTATGCGTAAAGGCGTCTGACGTCACAGTGGCTTGCCTGAAACAAAGGAATTAGAGAAACATGTGCTTACAGGGGCGTCGAACCGCCTTCTCCCGCTGATGGAGCAAAGTTGCTACAGTGACAAAGACAAGCTCCGCGCTCATGGGCAATTTATATGGGGCAACTGTGCTGCGAGTACCTAAGCAGTCGTCGTGCATGGATAAAATGCAATGTTTCAAACAGATCTGATGAATTCACCTACTTTGAAAAAGTGTGCGTTAGGAAGTTCTTTTGACACAAAGCGAAAATCTACAGTCAAGCGTCAATCAGCAGACAGCCGTGTGTTCTTTAGTCATGAGCCTGTTGTCAAAACGGCAGAAAAAAATGGTCACAAACGAAATATTGTTTCTACACTTAAAATGAACAAAGAAAAAATGAGCTAGCCTGATATAAGTCATGTTCATGACGATGCAAATGTAACGAGATTTCGAACTGTTCTGTTGCACACGTTGGGACTCATTTTATTTTTCTACAAAAAACATTTGCCATGACGGGAATCGAACCCGGGCCGCCCTGCGTTACAAGGTAGATGCCTATCCGCTAGACCATTTGGGAAAACTTGATATGTACACCCTAAGATATCTAAGTGTCATTTCGATCAGGTCTGTAGCAGAGGCCATAGAGCACAGCAAACAAATAATCATGTGTTTAAATATCCTTGTCGTTTTGAAAAATTACCATTGTCACCTGCACAGGAATGCCATGGGGCCAACATTGAAGAAATGTGCTTCTCAAATCTGTCATTAACACTGTTTTCCACACGCTTTTTTCATTGCATTGCCATATAATCAATTGGTCATTGATGCGTCACGAATAACGACAATGCGTCGAAAATTAAAGAAATGTAAACATGAATTATGTTATTACTGTCTAAGCATCGCAAAGCTGTATGCGTAAAGGCGTCTGACGTCACAGTGGCTTGCCTGAAACAAAGGAATTAGAGAAACATGTGCTTACAGGGGCGTCGAACCGCCTTCTCCCGCTGATGGAGCAAAGTTGCTATAGTGACAAAGACAAGCTCCGCGCTCATGGGCAATTTATATGAGGCAACTGTGCTGCGAGTATCTAAGTAGTCGTCGTGCATGGATAAAATGCAATGTTTCAAACAGATCTGATGAATTCACCTACTTTGAAAAAGTGTGCGTTAGGGAGTTCTTTTGACACAAAGCGAAAATCTACAGTCAAGCGTCAATCAGCAGACAGTCGTGTGTTCTTTAGTAATGAGCCTGTTGTCAAAACGGCAGAAAAAAATGTTCACAAACGAAATATTGTTTCTACACTTAAAATGAACAAAGAAAAAATTAGCTAGCCTGATATAAGTCATGTTCATGACGATGCAAATGTAACGAGATATCGAACTGTTCTGTTGCACACGTTGGGACTCATTTTATTTTTCTACAAAAATCCTTTGCCATGACGGGAATCGAACCCGGGCCGCCCTGCGTGACAAGGCAGATTCCTATCCGCTAGACCATTTGGGAAGACTTGATATGTACACCCTAAGATATCTAAGTGTCATTTCGATGAGGTCTGTAGCAGAGGCCATAGAGCACAGCAAACAAATAATCATGTGTTTAAATATCCTTGTCGTTTTGAAAAATTACCATTGTCACCTGCACAGGAATGCCATGCGGCCAACATTGAAGAAATGTGCTTCTCAAATCTGTCATTAACACTGTTTTCCACACGCTTTTTTCATTGCATTGCCATATAATCAATTGGTCATTGATGCGTCACGAATAACGACAATGCGTCGAAAATTAAAGAAATGTAAACATGATTTATGTTATTACTGTCTAAGCATCGCAAAGCTGTATGCGTAAAGGCGTCTGACGTCACAGTGGCTTGCCTGAAACAAAGGAATTAGAGAAACATGTGCTTACAGGGGCGTCGAACCGCATTCTCCCGCTGATGGAGCAAAGTTGCTACAGTGACAAAGACAAGCTCCGCGCTCATGGGCAATTTATATGGGGCAACTGTGCTGCGAGTATCTAAGCAGTCGTCGTGCATGGATAAAATGCAATGTTTCAAACAGATCTGATGAATTCACCTACTTTGAAAAAGTGTGCGTTAGGAAGTTCTTTTGACACAAAGCGAAAATCTACAGTCAAGCGTCAATCAGCAGACAGCCGTGTTTTCTTTAGTCATGAGCCTGTTGTCAAAACGGCAGAAAAAAATGGTCACAAACGAAATATTGTTTCTACACTTAAAATGAACAAAGAAAAAATGAGCTAGCCTGATATAAGTCATGTTCATGACGATGCAAATGTAACGAGATTTCGAACTGTTCTGTTGCACACGTTGGGACTCATTTTATTTTTCTACAAAAAACATTTGCCATGACGGGAATCGAACCCGGGCCGCCCTGCGTTACAAGGTAGATGCCTATCCGCTAGACCATTTGGGAAAACTTGATATGTACACCCTAAGATATCTAAGTGTCATTTCGATGAGGTCTGTAGCAGAGGCCATAGAGCACAGCAAACAAATAATCATGTGTTGAAATATCCTTGTCGTTTTGAAAAATTACCATTGTCACCTGCACAGGAATGCCATGCGGCCAACATTGAAGAAATGTGCTTCTCAAATCTGTCATTAACACTGTTTTCCACACGCTTTTTTCATTGCATTGCCATATAATCAATTGGTCATTGATGCGTCACGAATAACGACAATGCGTCGAAAATTAAAGAAATGTAAACATGAATTATGTTATTACTGTCTAAGCATCGCAAAGCTGAAAGCGTAAAGGCGTCTGACGTCACAGTGGCTTGCCTGAAACAAAGGAATCAGAGAAACATGTGCTTACAGGGGCGTCGAAGCGCCTTCTCCCGCTGATGGAGCAAAGTTGCTACAGTGACAAAGACAAGCTCCGCGCTCATGGGCAATGTATATGGGGCAACTGTGCTGCGAGTATCTAAGCAGTCGTCGTGCATGGATAAAATGCAATGTTTCAAACAGATCTGATGAATTCACCTACTTTGAAAAAGTGTGCGTTAGGAAGTTCTTTTGACACAAAGCGAAAATCTACAGTCAAGCGTCAATCAGCAGACAGCCGTGTGTTCTTTAGTCATGAGCCTGTTGTCAAAACGGCAGAAAAAAATGTTCACAAACGAAATATTGTTTCTACACTTAAAATGAACAAAGAAAAAATGAGCTAGCCTGATATAAGTCATGTTCATGACGATGCTAATGTAACGAGATTTCGAACTGTTCTGTTGCACACGTTGGGACTCATTTTATTTTTCTACAAAAAACATTTGCCATGACAGGAATCGAACCCGGGCCGCCCTGCGGTACAAGGTAGATGCCTATCCGCTAGACCATTTGGGAAGACTTGATATGTACACCCTAAGATATCTAAGTGTCATTTCGATGAGGTCTGTAGCAGAGGCCATAGAGCACAGCAAACAAATAATCATGTGTTGAAATATCCTTGTCGTTTTGAAAAATTACCATTGTCACCTGCACAGGAATGCCCTGCGGCCAACATTGAAGAAATGTGCTTCTCAAATCTGTCATTAACACTGTTTTCCACACGCTTTTTTCATTGCATTGCCATATAATCAATTGGTCATTGATGCGTCACGAATAACGACAATGCGTCGAAAATTAAAGAAATGTAAACATGAATTATGTTATTACTGTCTAAGCATCGCAAAGCTGTATGCGTAAAGGCGTCTGACGTCACAGTGGCTTGCCTGAAACAAAGGAATTAGAGAAACATGTGCTTACAGGGGCGTCGAACCGCCTTCTCCCGCTGATGGAGCAAAGTTGCTACAGTGACAAAGACAAGCTCCGCGCTCATGGGCAATTTATATGAGGCAACTGTGCTGCGAGTATCTAAGTAGTCGTCGTGCATGGATAAAATGCAATGTTTCAAACAGATCTGATGAATTCACCTACTTTGAAAAAGTGTGCGTTAGGGAGTTCTTTTGACACAAAGCGAAAATCTACAGTCAAGCGTCAATCAGCAGACAGTCGTGTGTTCTTTAGTAATGAGCCTGTTGTCAAAACGGCAGAAAAAAATGTTCACAAACGAAATATTGTTTCTACACTTAAAATGAACAAAGAAAAAATTAGCTAGCCTGATATAAGTCATGTTCATGACGATGCAAATGTAACGAGATATCGAACTGTTCTGTTGCACACGTTGGGACTCATTTTATTTTTCTACAAAAATCCTTTGCCATGACGGGAATCGAACCCGGGCCGCCCTGCGTGACAAGGCAGATTCCTATCCGCTAGACCATTTGGGAAGACTTGATAGGTACACCCTAAGATATCTAAGTGTCATTTCGATGAGGTCTGTAGCAGAGGCCATAGAGCACAGCAAACAAATAATCACGTGTTTAAATATCCTTGTCGTTTTGAAAAATTACCATTGTCACCTGCACAGGAATGCCCTGCGGCCAACATTGAAGAAATGTGCTTCTCAAATCTGTCATTAACACTGTTTTCCACACGCTTTTTTCATTGCATTGCCATATAATCAATTGGTCATTGATGCGTCACGAATAACGACAATGCGTCGAAAATTAAAGAAATGTAAACATGAATTATGTTATTACTGTCTAAGCATCGCAAAGCTGAAAGCGTAAAGGCGTCTGACGTCACAGTGGCTTGCCTGAAACAAAGGAATCAGAGAAACATGTGCTTACAGGGGCGTCGAAGCGCCTTCTCCCGCTGATGGAGCAAAGTTGCTACAGTGACAAAGACAAGCTCCGCGCTCATGGGCAATGTATATGGGGCAACTGTGCTGCGAGTATCTAAGCAGTCGTCGTGCATGGATAAAATGCAATGTTTCAAACAGATCTGATGAATTCACCTACTTTGAAAAAGTGTGCGTTAGGAAGTTCTTTTGACACAAAGCGAAAATCTACAGTCAAGCGTCAATCAGCAGACAGCCGTGTGTTCTTTAGTCATGAGCCTGTTGTCAAAACGGCAGAAAAAAATGTTCACAAACGAAATATTGTTTCTACACTTAAAATGAACAAAGAAAAAATGAGCTAGCCTGATATAAGTCATGTTCATGACGATGCTAATGTAACGAGATTTCGAACTGTTCTGTTGCACACGTTGGGACTCATTTTATTTTTCTACAAAAAACATTTGCCATGACAGGAATCGAACCCGGGCCGCCCTGCGGTACAAGGTAGATGCCTATCCGCTAGACCATTTGGGAAGACTTGATATGTACACCCTAAGATATCTAAGTGTCATTTCGATGAGGTCTGTAGCAGAGGCCATAGAGCACAGCAAACAAATAATCATGTGTTGAAATATCCTTGTCGTTTTGAAAAATTACCATTGTCACCTGCACAGGAATGCCCTGCGGCCAACATTGAAGAAATGTGCTTCTCAAATCTGTCATTAACACTGTTTTCCACACGCTTTTTTCATTGCATTGCCATATAATCAATTGGTCATTGATGCGTCACGAATAACGACAATGCGTCGAAAATTAAAGAAATGTAAACATGAATTATGTTATTACTGTCTAAGCATCGCAAAGCTGTATGCGTAAAGGCGTCTGACGTCACAGTGGCTTGCCTGAAACAAAGGAATTAGAGAAACATGTGCTTACAGGGGCGTCGAACCGCCTTCTCCCGCTGATGGAGCAAAGTTGCTACAGTGACAAAGACAAGCTCCGCGCTCATGGGCAATTTATATGAGGCAACTGTGCTGCGAGTATCTAAGTAGTCGTCGTGCATGGATAAAATGCAATGTTTCAAACAGATCTGATGAATTCACCTACTTTGAAAAAGTGTGCGTTAGGGAGTTCTTTTGACACAAAGCGAAAATCTACAGTCAAGCGTCAATCAGCAGACAGTCGTGTGTTCTTTAGTAATGAGCCTGTTGTCAAAACGGCAGAAAAAAATGTTCACAAACGAAATATTGTTTCTACACTTAAAATGAACAAAGAAAAAATTAGCTAGCCTGATATAAGTCATGTTCATGACGATGCAAATGTAACGAGATATCGAACTGTTCTGTTGCACACGTTGGGACTCATTTTATTTTTCTACAAAAATCCTTTGCCATGACGGGAATCGAACCCGGGCCGCCCTGCGTGACAAGGCAGATTCCTATCCGCTAGACCATTTGGGAAGACTTGATAGGTACACCCTAAGATATCTAAGTGTCATTTCGATGAGGTCTGTAGCAGAGGCCATAGAGCACAGCAAACAAATAATCACGTGTTTAAATATCCTTGTCGTTTTGAAAAATTACCATTGTCACCTGCACAGGAATGCCCTGCGGCCAACATTGAAGAAATGTGCTTCTCAAATCTGTCATTAACACTGTTTTCCACACGCTTTTTTCATTGCATTGCCATATAATCAATTGGTCATTGATGCGTCACGAATAACGACAATGCGTCGAAAATTAAAGAAATGTAAACATGAATTATGTTATTACTGTCTAAGCATCGCAAAGCTGTATGCGTAAAGGCGTCTGACGTCACAGTGGCTTGCCTGAAACAAAGGAATTAGAGAAACATGTGCTTACAGGGGCGTCGAACCGCATTCTCCCGCTGATGGAGCAAAGTTGCTACAGTGACAAAGACAAGCTCCGCGCTCATGGGCAATTTATATGAGGCAACTGTGCTGCGAGTATCTAAGTAGTCGTCGTGCATGGATAAAATGCAATGTTTCAAACAGATCTGATGAATTCACCTACTTTGAAAAAGTGTGCGTTAGGGAGTTCTTTTGACACAGGGCGAAAATCTACAGTCAAGCGTCAATCAGCAGACAGTCGTGTGTTCTTTAGTAATGAGCCTGTTGTCAAAACGGCAGAAAAAAATGTTCACAAACGAAATATTGTTTCTACACTTAAAATGAACAAAGAAAAAATTAGCTAGCCTGATATAAGTCATGTTCATGACGATGCAAATGTAACGAGATATCGAACTGTTCTGTTGCACACGTTGGGACTCATTTTATTTTTCTACAAAAATCCTTTGCCATGAAGGGAATCGAACCCGGGCCGCCCTGCGTGACAAGGCAGATTCCTATCCGCTAGACCATTTGGGAAGACTTGATATGTACACCCTAAGATATCTAAGTGTCATTTCGATGAGGTCTGTAGCAGAGGCCATAGAGCACAGCAAACAAATAATCATGTGTTTAAATATCCTTGTCGTTTTGAAAAATTACCATTGTCACCTGCACAGGAATGCCCTGCGGCCAACATTGAAGAAATGTGCTTCTCAAATCTGTCATTAACACTGTTTTCCACACGCTTTTTTCATTGCATTGCCATATAATCAATTGGTCATTGATGCGTCACGAATAACGACAATGCGTCGAAAATTAAAGAAATGTAAACATGAATTATGTTATTACTGTCTAAGCATCGCAAAGCTGTATGCGTAAAGGCGTCTGACGTCACAGTGGCTTGCCTGAAACAAAGGAATTAGAGAAACATGTGCTTACAGGGGCGTCGAACCGCATTCTCCCGCTGATGGAGCAAAGTTGCTACAGTGACAAAGACAAGCTCCGCGCTCATGGGCAATTTATATGAGGCAACTGTGCTGCGAGTATCTAAGTAGTCGTCGTGCATGGATAAAATGCAATGTTTCAAACAGATCTGATGAATTCACCTACTTTGAAAAAGTGTGCGTTAGGGAGTTCTTTTGACACAGGGCGAAAATCTACAGTCAAGCGTCAATCAGCAGACAGTCGTGTGTTCTTTAGTAATGAGCCTGTTGTCAAAACGGCAGAAAAAAATGTTCACAAACGAAATATTGTTTCTACACTTAAAATGAACAAAGAAAAAATTAGCTAGCCTGATATAAGTCATGTTCATGACGATGCAAATGTAACGAGATATCGAACTGTTCTGTTGCACACGTTGGGACTCATTTTATTTTTCTACAAAAATCCTTTGCCATGAAGGGAATCGAACCCGGGCCGCCCTGCGTGACAAGGCAGATTCCTATCCGCTAGACCATTTGGGAAGACTTGATATGTACACCCTAAGATATCTAAGTGTCATTTCGATGAGGTCTGTAGCAGAGGCCATAGAGCACAGCAAACAAATAATCATGTGTTTAAATATCCTTGTCGTTTTGAAAAATTACCATTGTCACCTGCACAGGAATGCCCTGCGGCCAACATTGAAGAAATGTGCTTCTCAAATCTGTCATTAACACTGTTTTCCACACGCTTTTTTCATTGCATTGCCATATAATCAATTGGTCATTGATGCGTCACGAATAACGACAATGCGTCGAAAATTAAAGAAATGTAAACATGAATTATGTTATTACTGTCTAAGCATCGCAAAGCTGTATGCGTAAAGGCGTCTGACGTCACAGTGGCTTGCCTGAAACAAAGGAATTAGAGAAACATGTGCTTACAGGGGCGTCGAACCGCATTCTCCCGCTGATGGAGCAAAGTTGCTACAGTGACAAAGACAAGCTCCGCGCTCATGGGCAATTTATATGGGGCAACTGTGCTGCGAGTATCTAAGCAGTCGTCGTGCATGGATAAAATGCAATGTTTCAAACAGATCTGATGAATTCACCTACTTTGAAAAAGTGTGCGTTAGGAAGTTCTTTTGACACAAAGCGAAAATCTACAGTCAAGCGTCAATCAGCAGACAGCCGTGTTTTCTTTAGTAATGAGCCTGTTGTCAAAACGGCAGAAAAAAATGGTCACAAACGAAATATTGTTTCTACACTTAAAATGAACAAAGAAAAAATGAGCTAGCCTGATATAAGTCATGTTCATGACGATGCAAATGTAACGAGATTTCGAACTGTTCTGTTGCACACGTTGGGACTCATTTTATTTTTCTACAAAAAACATTTGCCATGACGGGAATCGAACCCGGGCCGCCCTGCGTTACAAGGTAGATGCCTATCCGCTAGACCATTTGGGAAAACTTGATATGTACACCCTAAGATATCTAAGTGTCATTTCGATGAGGTCTGTAGCAGAGGCCATATAGCACAGCAAACAAATAATCATGTGTTTAAATATCCTTGTCGTTTTGAAAAATTACCATTGTCACCTGCACAGGAATGCCATGCGGCCAACATTGAAGAAATGTGCTTCTCAAATCTGTCATTAACACTGTTTTCCACACGCTTTTTTCATTGCATTGCCATATAATCAATTGGTCATTGATGCGTCACGAATAACGACAATGCGTCGAAAATTAAAGAAATGTAAACATGAATTATGTTATTACTGTTTAAGCATCGCAAAGCTGAATGCGTAAAGGCGTCTGACGTCACAGTGGCTTGCCTGAAACAAAGGAATCAGAGAAACATGTGCTTACAGGGGCGTCGAAGCGCCTTCTCCCGCTGATGGAGCAAAGTTGCTACAGTGACAAAGACAAGCTCCGCGCTCATGGGCAATGTATATGGGGCAACTGTGCTGCGAGTATCTCAGTAGTCGTCGTGCATGGATAAAATGCAATGTTTCAAACAGATCTGATGAATTCACCTACTTTGAAAAAGTGTGCGTTAGGGAGTTCTTTTGACACAAAGCGAAAATCTACAGTCAAGCGTCAATCAGCAGACAGCCGTGTGTTCTTTAATAATGAGCCTGTTGTCAAAACGGCAGAAAAAAATGTTCACAAACGAAATATTGTTTCTACACTTAAAATGAACAAAGAAAAAATTAGCTAGCCTGATATAAGTCATGTTCATGACGATGCAAATGTAACGAGATTTCGAACTGTTCTGTTGCACACGTTGGGACTCATTTTATTTTTCTACAAAAATCGTTTGCCATGACGGGAATCGAACCCGGGCCGCCCTGCGTGACAAGGCAGATTCCTATCCGCTAGACCATTTGGGAAGACTTGATATGTACACCCTAAGATATCTAAGTGTCATTTCGATGAGGTCTGTAGCAGAGGCCATAGAGCACAGCAAACAAATAATCATGTGTTTAAATATCCTTGTCATTTTGAAAAATTACCATTGTCACCTGCACAGGAATGCCATGCGGCCAACATTGAAGAAATGTGCTTCTCAAATCTGTCATTAACACTGTTTTCCACACGCTTTTTTCATTGCATTGCCATATAATCAATTGGTCATTGATGCGTCACGAATAACGACAATGCGTCGAAAATTAAAGAAATGTAAACATGAATTATGTTATTACTGTCTAAGCATCGCAAAGCTGTATGCGTAAAGGCGTCTGACGTCACAGTGGCTTGCCTGAAACAAAGGAATTAGAGAAACATGTGCTTACAGGGGCGTCGAACCGCCTTCTCCCGCTGATGGAGCAAAGTTGCTGCAGTGACAAAGACAAGCTCCGCGCTCATGGGCAATTTATATGAGGCAACTGTGCTGCGAGTATCTAAGTAGTCGTCGTGCATGGATAAAATGCAATGTTTCAAACAGATCTGATGAATTCACCTACTTTGAAAAAGTGTGCGTTAGGGAGTTCTTTTGACACAAAGCGAAAATCTACAGTCAAGCGTCAATCAGCAGACAGCCGTGTGTTCTTTAGTCATGAGCCTGTTGTCAAAACGGCAGAAAAAAATGGTCACAAACGAAATATTGTTTCTACACTTAAAATGAACAAAGAAAAAATGAGCTAGCCTGATATAAGTCATGTTCATGACGATGCAAATGTAACGAGATTTCGAACTGTTCTGTTGCACACGTTGGGACTCATTTTATTTTTCTACAAAAATCATTTGCCATGACGGGAATCGAACCCGGGCCGCCCTGCGTGACAAGGCAGATTCCTATCCGCTAGACCATTTGGGAAGACTTGATATGTACACCCTAAGATATCTAAGTGTCATTTCGATGAGGTCTGTAGCAGAGGCCATAGAGCACAGCAAACAAATAATCATGTGTTTAAATATCCTTGTCGTTTTGAAAAATTACCATTGTCACCTGCACAGGAATGCCATGCGGCCAACATTGAAGAAATGTGCTTCTCAAATCTGTCATTAACACTGTTTTCCACACGCTTTTTTCATTGCATTGCCATATAATCAATTGGTCATTGATGCGTCACAAATAACGACAATGCGTCGAAAATTAAAGAAATGTAAACATGAATTATGTTATTACTGTCTAAGCATCGCAAAGCTGTATGCGTAAAGGCGTCTGACGTCACAGTGGCTTGCCTGAAACAAAGGAATCAGAGAAACATGTGCTTACAGGGGCGTCGAAGCGCCTTCTCCCGCTGATGGAGCAAAGTTGCTACAGTAACAAAGACAAGCTCCGCGCTCATGGGCAATGTATATGGGGCAACTGTGCTGCGAGTATCTAAGCAGTCGTCGTGCATGGATAAAATGCAATGTTTCAAACAGATCTGATGAATTCACCTACTTTGAAAAAGTGTGCGTTAGGAAGTTCTTTTGACACAAAGCGAAAATCTACAGTCAAGCGTCAATCAGCAGACAGCCGTGTGTTCTTTAGTCATGAGCCTGTTGTCAAAACGGCAGAAAAAAATGGTCACAAACGAAATATTGTTTCTACACTTAAAATGAACAAAGAAAAAATGAGCTAGCCTGATATAAGTCATGTTCATGACGATGCAAATGTAACGAGATTTCGAACTGTTCTGTTGCACACGTTGGGACTCATTTTATTTTTCTACAAAAAACATTTGCCATGACGGGAATCGAACCCGGGCCGCCCTGCGTTACAAGGTAGATGCCTATCCGCTAGACCATTTGGGAAAACTTGATATGTACACCCTAAGATATCTAAGTGTCATTTCGATGAGGTCTGTAGCAGAGGCCATAGAGCACAGCAAACAAATAATCATGTGTTTAAATATCCTTGTCGTTTTGAAAAATTACCATTGTCACCTGCACAGGAATGCCATGCGGCCAACATTGAAGAAATGTGCTTCTCAAATCTGTCATTAACACTGTTTTCCACACGCTTTTTTCATTGCATTGCCATATAATCAATTGGTCATTGATGCGTCACGAATAACGACAATGCGTCGAAAATTAAAGAAATGTAAACATGAATTATGTTATTACTGTCTAAGCATCGCAAAGCTGTATGCGTAAAGGCGTCTGACGTCACAGTGGCTTGCCTGAAACAAAGGAATCAGAGAAACATGTGCTTACAGGGGCGTCGAAGCGCCTTCTCCCGCTGATGGAGCAAAGTTGCTACAGTGACAAAGACAAGCTCCGTGCTCATGGGTAATGTATATGGGGCAACTGTGCTGCGAGTATCTAAGCAGTCGTCGTGCATGGATAAAATGCAATGTTTCAAACAGATCTGATGAATTCACCTACTTTGAAAAAGTGTGCGTTAGGGAGTTCTTTTGACACAAAGCGAAAATCTACAGTCAAGCGTCAATCAGCAGACAGCCGTGTGTTCTTTAGTAATGAGCCTGTTGTCAAAACGGCAGAAAAAAATGTTCACAAACGAAATATTGTTTCTACACTTAAAATGAACAAAGAAAAAATTAGCTAGCCTGATATAAGTCATGTTCATGACGATGCAAATGTAACGAGATTTCGAACTGTTCTGTTGCACACGTTGGGACTCATTTTATTTTTCTACAAAAATCATTTGCCATGACGGGAATCGAACCCGGGCCGCCCTGCGTGACAAGGCAGATTCCTATCCGCTAGACCATTTGGGAAGACTTGATATGTACACCCTAAGATATCTAAGTGTCATTTCGATGAGGTCTGTAGCAGAGGCCATAGAGCACAGCAAACAAATAATCATGTGTTTAAATATCCTTGTCGATTTGAAAGATTACCATTGTCACCTGCACAGGAATGCCATGCGGCCAACATTGAAGAAATGTGCTTCTCAAATCTGTCATTAACACTGTTTTCCACACGCTTTTTTCATTGCATTGCCATATAATCAATTGGTCATTGATGCGTCACGAATAACGACAATGCGTCGAAAATTAAAGAAATGTAAACATGAATTATGTTATTACTGTCTAAGCATCGCAAAGCTGTATGCGTAAAGGCGTCTGACGTCACAGTGGCTTGCCTGAAACAAAGGAATTAGAGAAACATGTGCGTCGAACCGCCTTCTCCCGCTGATGGAGCAAAGTTGCTACAGTGACAAAGACAAGCTCCGCGCTCATGAGCAGTTTATATGAGGCAACTGTGCTGCGAGTATCTAAGTAGTCGTCGTGCATGGATAAAATGCAATGTTTCAAACAGATCTGATGAATTCACCTACTTTGAAAAAGTGTGCGTTAGGAAGTTCTTTTGACACAAAGCGAAAATCTACAGTCAAGCGTCAATCAGCAGACAGCCGTGTGTTCTTTAGTCATGAGCCTGTTGTCAAAACGGCAGAAAAAAATGTTCACAAACGAAATATTGTTTCTACACTTAAAATGAACAAAGAAAAAATTAGCTAGCCTGATATAAGTCATGTTCATGACGATGCAAATGTAACGAGATTTCGAACTGTTCTGTTGCACACGTTGGGACTCATTTTATTTTTCTACAAAAATCCTTTGCCATGACGGGAATCGAACCCGGGCCGCCCTGCGTTACAAGGCAGATTCCTATCCGCTAGACCATTTGGGAAGACTTGATATGTACACCCTAAGATATCTAAGTGTCATTTCGATGAGGTCTGTAGCAGAGGCCATAGAGCACAGCAAACAAATAATCATGTGTTTAAATATCCTTGTCGTTTTGAAAAATTACCATTGTCACCTGCACAGGAATGCCATGCGGCCAACATTGAAGAAATGTGCTTCTCAAATCTGTCATTAACACTGTTTTCCACACGCTTTTTTCATTGCATTGCCATATAATCAATTGGTCATTGATGCGTCACGAATAACGACAATGCGTCGAAAATTAAAGAAATGTAAACATGAATTATGTTATTACTGTCTAAGCATCGCAAAGCTGTATGCGTAAAGGCGTCTGACGTCACAGTGGCTTGCCTGAAACAAAGGAATCAGAGAAACATGTGCTTACAGGGGCGTCGAAGCGCCTTCTCCCGCTGATGGAGCAAAGTTGCTACAGTGACAAAGACAAGCTCCGCGCTCATGGACAATGTATATGGGGCAACTGTGCTGCGAGTATCTAAGCAGTCGTCGTGCATGGATAAAATGCAATGTTTCAAACAGATCTGATGAATTCACCTACTTTGAAAAAGTGTGCGTTAGGAAGTTCTTTTGACACAAAGCGAAAATCTACAGTCAAGCGTCAATCAGCAGACAGCCGTGTGTTCTTTAGTCATGAGCCTGTTGTCAAAACGGCAGAAAAAAATGTTCACAAACGAAATATTGTTTCTACACTTAAAATGAACAAAGAAAAAATGAGCTAGCCTGATATAAGTCATGTTCATGACGATGCAAATGTAACGAGATTTCGAACTGTTCTGTTGCACACGTTGGGACTCATTTTATTTTTCTACAAAAATCCTTTGCCATGACGGGAATCGAACCCGGGCCACCCTGCGTTACAAGGTAGATGCCTATCCGCTAGACCATTTGGGAAAACTTGATATGTACACCCTAAGATATCTAAGTGTCATTTCGATGAGGTCTGTAGCAGAGGCCATAGAGCACAGCAAACAAATAATCATGTGTTTAAATATCCTTGTCGTTTTGAAAAATTACCATTGTCACCTGCACAGGAATGCCATGCGGCCAACATTGATGAAATGTGCTTCTCAAATCTGTCATTAACACTGTTTTCCACACGCTTTTTTCATTGCATTGCCATAAAATCAATTGGTCATTGATGCGTCACGAATAACGACAATGCGTCGAAAATTAAAGAAATGTAAACATGAATTATGTTATTACTGTCTAAGCATCGCAAAGCTGTATGCGTAAAGGCGTCTGACGTCACAGTGGCTTGCCTGAAACAAAGGAATTAGAGAAACATGTGCTTACAGGGGCGTCGAACCGCCTTCTCCCGCTGATGGAGCAAAGTTGCTACAGTAACAAAGACAAGCTCCGCGCTCATGGGCAATGTATATGGGGCAACTGTGCTGCGAGTATCTAAGCAGTCGTCGTGCATGGATAAAATGCAATGTTTCAAACAGATCTGATGAATTCACCTACTTTGAAAAAGTGTGCGTTAGGAAGTTCTTTTGACACAAAGCGAAAATCTACAGTCAAGCGTCAATCAGCAGACAGCCGTGTGTTCTTTAGTCATGAGCCTGTTGTCAAAACGGCAGAAAAAAATGGTCACAAACGAAATATTGTTTCTACACTTAAAATGAACAAAGAAAAAATGAGCTAGCCTGATATAAGTCATGTTCATGACGATGCAAATGTAACGAGATTTCGAACTGTTCTGTTGCACACGTTGGGACTCATTTTATTTTTCTACAAAAATCCTTTGCCATGACGGGAATCGAACCCGGGCCGCCCTGCGTTACAAGGCAGATTCCTATCCGCTAGACCATTTGGGAAGACTTGATATGTACACCCTAAGATATCTAAGTGTCATTTCGATGAGGTCTGTAGCAGAGGCCATAGAGCACAGCAAACAAATAATCATGTGTTTAAATATCCTTGTCGTTTTGAAAAATTACCATTGTCACCTGCACAGGAATGCCATGCGGCCAACATTGAAGAAATGTGCTTCTCAAATCTGTCATTAACACTGTTTTCCACACGCTTTTTTCATTGCATTGCCATATAATCAATTGGTCATTGATGCGTCACGAATAACGACAATGCGTCGAAAATTAAAGAAATGTAAACATGAATTATGTTATTACTGTCTAAGCATCGCAAAGCTGTATGCGTAAAGGCGTCTGACGTCACAGTGGCTTGCCTGAAACAAAGGAATTAGAGAAACATGTGCTTACAGGGGCGTCGAACCACCTTCTCCCGCTGATGGAGCAAAGTTGCTACAGTGACAAAGACAAGCTCCGCGCTCATGGGCAATTTATATGAGGCAACTGTGCTGCGAGTATCTAAGTAGTCGTCGTGCATGGATAAAATGCAATGTTTCAAACAGATCTGATGAATTCACCTACTTTGAAAAAGTGTGCGTTAGGGAGTTCTTTTGACACAAAGCGAAAATCTACAGTCAAGCGTCAATCAGCAGACAGCCGTGTGTTCTTTAGTAATGAGCCTGTTGTCAAAACGGCAGAAAAAAATGTTCACAAACGAAATATTGTTTCTACACTTAAAATGAACAAAGAAAAAATTGGCTAGCCTGATATAAGTCATGTTCATGACGATGCAAATGTAACGAGATTTCGAACTGTTCTGTTGCACACGTTGGGACTCATTTTATTTTTC
Organism: Argentina silus; assembly: GCF_951799395.1. NCBI lineage: Eukaryota > Metazoa > Chordata > Actinopteri > Argentiniformes > Argentinidae > Argentina > Argentina silus. Next base: position 86,602 of record NW_028152885.1, on the reverse strand, counting down.
TACAAAAAACATTTGCCATAACGGGAATCGAACCCAGGCCGCCCTGCGTTACAAGGTAGATGCCTATCCGCTAAACCATTTGGGAAGACTTGATATGTACACCCTAAGATATCTAAGTGTCATTTCGATGAGGTCTGTAGCAGAGGCCATAGAGCACAGCAAACAAATAATCATGTGTTTAAATATCCTTGTCGTTTTGAAAAATTACCATTGTCACCTGCACAGGAATGCCATGCGGCCAACATTGAAGAAATGTGCTTCTCAAATCTGTCATTAACACTGTTTTCCACACGCTTTTTTCATTGCATTGCCATATAATCAATTGGTCATTGATGCGTCACGAATAACGACAATGCGTCGAAAATTAAAGAAATGTAAACATGAATTATGTTATTACTGTCTAAGCATCGCAAAGCTGTATGCGTAAAGGCGTCTGACGTCACAGTGGCTTGCCTGAAACAAAGGAATCAGAGAAACATGTGCTTACAGGGGCGTCGAAGCGCCTTCTCCCGCTGATGGAGCAAAGTTGCTACAGTGACAAAGACAAGCTCCGCGCTCATGGACAATGTATATGGGGCAACTGTGCTGCGAGTATCTAAGCAGTCGTCGTGCATGGATAAAATGCAATGTTTCAAACAGATCTGATGAATTCACCTACTTTGAAAAAGTGTGCGTTAGGAAGTTCTTTAGACACAAAGCGAAAATCTACAGTCAAGCGTCAATCAGCAGACAGCCGTGTGTTCTTTAGTCATGAGCCTGTTGTCAAAACGGCAGAAAAAAATGTTCACAAACGAAATATTGTTTCTACACTTAAAATGAACAAAGAAAAAATGAGCTAGCCTGATATAAGTCATGTTCATGACGATGCAAATGTAACGAGATTTCGAACTGTTCTGTTGCACACGTTGGGACTCATTTTATTTTTCTACAAAAATCCTTTGCCATGACGGGAATCGAACCCGGGCCACCCTGCGTTACAAGGTAGATGCCTATCCGCTAGACCATTTGGGAAAACTTGATATGTACACCCTAAGATATCTAAGTGTCATTTCGATGAGGTCTGTAGCAGAGGCCATAGAGCACAGCAAACAAATAATCATGTGTTTAAATATCCTTGTCGTTTTGAAAAATTACCATTGTCACCTGCACAGGAATGCCATGCGGCCAACATTGATGAAATGTGCTTCTCAAATCTGTCATTAACACTGTTTTCCACACGCTTTTTTCATTGCATTGCCATAAAATCAATTGGTCATTGATGCGTCACGAATAACGACAATGCGTCGAAAATTAAAGAAATGTAAACATGAATTATGTTATTACTGTCTAAGCATCGCAAAGCTGTATGCGTAAAGGCGTCTGACGTCACAGTGGCTTGCCTGAAACAAAGGAATCAGAGAAACATGTGCTTACAGGGGCGTCGAAGCGCCTTCTCCCGCTGATGGAGCAAAGTTGCTACAGTGACAAAGACAAGCTCCGCGCTCATGGGCAATTTATATGAGGCAACTGTGCTGCGAGTATCTAAGTAGTCGTCGTGCATGGATAAAATGCAATGTTTCAAACAGATCTGATGAATTCACCTACTTTGAAAAAGTGTGCGTTAGGGAGTTCTTTTGACACAAAGCGAAAATCTACAGTCAAGCGTCAATCAGCAGACAGCCGTGTGTTCTTTAGTAATGAGCCTGTTGTCAAAACGGCAGAAAAAAATGTTCACAAACGAAATATTGTTTCTACACTTAAAATGAACAAAGAAAAAATTGGCTAGCCTGATATAAGTCATGTTCATGACGATGCAAATGTAACGAGATTTCGAACTGTTCTGTTGCACACGTTGGGACTCATTTTATTTTTCTACAAAAAACATTTGCCATAACGGGAATCGAACCCAGGCCGCCCTGCGTTACAAGGTAGATGCCTATCCGCTAAACCATTTGGGAAGACTTGATATGTACACCCTAAGATATCTAAGTGTCATTTCGATGAGGTCTGTAGCAGAGGCCATAGAGCACAGCAAACAAATAATCATGTGTTTAAATATCCTTGTCGTTTTGAAAAATTACCATTGTCACCTGCACAGGAATGCCATGCGGCCAACATTGAAGAAATGTGCTTCTCAAATCTGTCATTAACACTGTTTTCCACACGCTTTTTTCATTGCATTGCCATATAATCAATTGGTCATTGATGCGTCACGAATAACGACAATGCGTCGAAAATTAAAGAAATGTAAACATGAATTATGTTATTACTGTCTAAGCATCGCAAAGCTGTATGCGTAAAGGCGTCTGACGTCACAGTGGCTTGCCTGAAACAAAGGAATCAGAGAAACATGTGCTTACAGGGGCGTCGAAGCGCCTTCTCCCGCTGATGGAGCAAAGTTGCTACAGTGACAAAGACAAGCTCCGCGCTCATGGACAATGTATATGGGGCAACTGTGCTGCGAGTATCTAAGCAGTCGTCGTGCATGGATAAAATGCAATGTTTCAAACAGATCTGATGAATTCACCTACTTTGAAAAAGTGTGCGTTAGGAAGTTCTTTTGACACAAAGCGAAAATCTACAGTCAAGCGTCAATCAGCAGACAGCCGTGTGTTCTTTAGTCATGAGCCTGTTGTCAAAACGGCAGAAAAAAATGTTCACAAACGAAATATTGTTTCTACACTTAAAATGAACAAAGAAAAAATGAGCTAGCCTGATATAAGTCATGTTCATGACGATGCAAATGTAACGAGATTTCGAACTGTTCTGTTGCACACGTTGGGACTCATTTTATTTTTCTACAAAAATCCTTTGCCATGACGGGAATCGAACCCGGGCCACCCTGCGTTACAAGGTAGATGCCTATCCGCTAGACCATTTGGGAAAACTTGATATGTACACCCTAAGACATCTAAGTGTCATTTCGATGAGGTCTGTAGCAGAGGCCATAGAGCACAGCAAACAAATAATCATGTGTTTAAATATCCTTGTCGTTTTGAAAAATTACCATTGTCACCTGCACAGGAATGCCATGCGGCCAACATTGATGAAATGTGCTTCTCAAATCTGTCATTAACACTGTTTTCCACACGCTTTTTTCATTGCATTGCCATAAAATCAATTGGTCATTGATGCGTCACGAATAACGACAATGCGTCGAAAATTAAAGAAATGTAAACATGAATTATGTTATTACTGTCTAAGCATCGCAAAGCTGTATGCGTAAAGGCGTCTGACGTCACAGTGGCTTGCCTGAAACAAAGGAATTAGAGAAACATGTGCTTACAGGGGCGTCGAACCGCCTTCTCCCGCTGATGGAGCAAAGTTGCTACAGTAACAAAGACAAGCTCCGCGCTCATGGGCAATGTATATGGGGCAACTGTGCTGCGAGTATCTAAGCAGTAGTCGTGCATGGATAAAATGCAATGTTTCAAACAGATCTGATGAATTCACCTACTTTGAAAAAGTGTGCGTTAGGGAGTTCTTTTGACACAAAGCGAAAATCTACAGTCAAGCGTCAATCAGCAGACAGCCGTGTGTTCTTTAGTCATGAGCCTGTTGTCAAAACGGCAGAAAAAAATGGTCACAAACGAAATATTGTTTCTAGACTTAAAATGAACAAAGAAAAAATGAGCTAGCCTGATATAAGTCATGTTCATGACGATGCAAATGTAACGAGATTTCGAACTGTTCTGTTGCACACGTTGGGACTCATTTTATTTTTCTACAAAAAACATTTGCCATGACGGGAATCGAACCCGGGCCGCCCTGCGTTACAAGGTAGATGCCTATCCGCTAGACCATTTGGGAAAACTTGATATGTACACCCTAAGATATCTAAGTGTGATTTCGATGAGGTCTGTAGCAGAGGCCATAGAGCACAGCAAACAAATAATCATGTGTTTAAATATCCTTGTCGTTTTGAAAAATTACCATTGTCACCTGCACAGGAATGCCATGCGGCCAACATTGAAGAAATGTGCTTCTCAAATCTGTCATTAACACTGTTTTCCACACGCTTTTTTCATTGCATTGCCATATAATCAATTGGTCATTGATGCGTCACGAATAACGACAATGCGTCGAAAATTAAAGAAATGTAAACATGAATTATGTTATTACTGTCTAAGCATCGCAAAGCTGTATGCGTAAAGGCGTCTGACGTCACAGTGGCTTGCCTGAAACAAAGGAATCAGAGAAACATGTGCTTACAGGGGCGTCGAAGCGCCTTCTCCCGCTGATGGAGCAAAGTTGCTACAGTAACAAAGACAAGCTCCGCGCTCATGAGCAGTTTATATGAGGCAACTGTGCTGCGAGTATCTAAGTAGTCGTCGTGCATGGATAAAATGCAATGTTTCAAACAGATCTGATGAATTCACCTACTTTGAAAAAGTGTGCGTTAGGAAGTTCTTTTGACACAAAGCGAAAATCTACAGTCAAGCGTCAATCAGCAGACAGCCGTGTGTTCTTTAGTCATGAGCCTGTTGTCAAAACGGCAGAAAAAAATGTTCACAAACGAAATATTGTTTCTACACTTAAAATGAACAAAGAAAAAATTAGCTAGCCTGATATAAGTCATGTTCATGACGATGCAAATGTAACGAGATTTCGAACTGTTCTGTTGCACACGTTGGGACTCATTTTATTTTTCTACAAAAATCCTTTGCCATGACGGGAATCGAACCCGGGCCGCCCTGCGTTACAAGGCAGATTCCTATCCGCTAGACCATTTGGGAAGACTTGATATGTACACCCTAAGATATCTAAGTGTCATTTCGATGAGGTCTGTAGCAGAGGCCATAGAGCACAGCAAACAAATAATCATGTGTTTAAATATCCTTGTCGTTTTGAAAAATTACCATTGTCACCTGCACAGGAATGCCATGCGGCCAACATTGAAGAAATGTGCTTCTCAAATCTGTCATTAACACTGTTTTCCACACGCTTTTTTCATTGCATTGCCATATAATCAATTGGTCATTGATGCGTCACGAATAACGACAATGCGTCGAAAATTAAAGAAATGTAAACATGAATTATGTTATTACTGTCTAAGCATCGCAAAGCTGTATGCGTAAAGGCGTCTGACGTCACAGTGGCTTGCCTGAAACAAAGGAATTAGAGAAACATGTGCTTACAGGGGCGTCGAACCGCCTTCTCCCGCTGATGGAGCAAAGTTGCTACAGTGACAAAGACAAGCTCCGCGCTCATGGGCAATTTATATGAGGCAACTGTGCTGCGAGTATCTAAGTAGTCGTCGTGCATGGATAAAATGCAATGTTTCAAACAGATCTGATGAATTCACCTACTTTGAAAAAGTGTGCGTTAGGGAGTTCTTTTGACACAAAGCGAAAATCTACAGTCAAGCGTCAATCAGCAGACAGCCGTGTGTTCTTTAGTAATGAGCCTGTTGTCAAAACGGCAGAAAAAAATGTTCACAAACGAAATATTGTTTCTACACTTAAAATGAACAAAGAAAAAATTGGCTAGCCTGATATAAGTCATGTTCATGACGATGCAAATGTAACGAGATTTCGAACTGTTCTGTTGCACACGTTGGGACTCATTTTATTTTTCTACAAAAAACATTTGCCATGACGGGAATCGAACCCGGGCCGCCCTGCGTTACAAGGTAGATGCCTATCCGCTAAACCATTTGGGAAGACTTGATATGTACACCCTAAGATATCTAAGTGTCATTTCGATGAGGTCTGTAGCAGAGGCCATAGAGCACAGCAAACAAATAATCATGTGTTTAAATATCCTTGTCGTTTTGAAAAATTACCATTGTCACCTGCACAGGAATGCCATGCGGCCAACATTGAAGAAATGTGCTTCTCAAATCTGTCATTAACACTGTTTTCCACACGCTTTTTTCATTGCATTGCCATATAATCAATTGGTCATTGATGCGTCACGAATAACGACAATGCGTCGAAAATTAAAGAAATGTAAACATGAATTATGTTATTACTGTCTAAGCATCGCAAAGCTGTATGCGTAAAGGCGTCTGACGTCACAGTGGCTTGCCTGAAACAAAGGAATCAGAGAAACATGTGCTTACAGGGGCGTCGAAGCGCCTTCTCCCGCTGATGGAGCAAAGTTGCTACAGTGACAAAGACAAGCTCCGCGCTCATGGACAATGTATATGGGGCAACTGTGCTGCGAGTATCTAAGCAGTCGTCGTGCATGGATAAAATGCAATGTTTCAAACAGATCTGATGAATTCACCTACTTTGAAAAAGTGTGCGTTAGGAAGTTCTTTTGACACAAAGCGAAAATCTACAGTCAAGCGTCAATCAGCAGACAGCCGTGTGTTCTTTAGTCATGAGCCTGTTGTCAAAACGGCAGAAAAAAATGGTCACAAACGAAATATTGTTTCTACACTTAAAATGAACAAAGAAAAAATGAACTAGCCTGATATAAGTCATGTTCATGACGATGCAAATGTAACGAGATTTCGAACTGTTCTGTTGCACACGTTGGGACTCATTTTATTTTTCTACAAAAAACATTTGCCATGACGGGAATCGAACCCGGGCCGCCCTGCGTTACAAGGTAGATGCCTATCCGCTAGACCATTTGGGAAAACTTGATATGTACACCCTAAGATATCTAAGTGTGATTTCGATGAGGTCTGTAGCAGAGGCCATAGAGCACAGCAAACAAATAATCATGTGTTTAAATATCCTTGTCGTTTTGAAAAATTACCATTGTCACCTGCACAGGAATGCCATGCGGCCAACATTGAAGAAATGTGCTTCTCAAATCTGTCATTAACACTGTTTTCCACACGCTTTTTTCATTGCATTGCCATATAATCAATTGGTCATTGATGCGTCACGAATAACGACAATGCGTCGAAAATTAAAGAAATGTAAACATGAATTATGTTATTACTGTCTAAGCATCGCAAAGCTGTATGCGTAAAGGCGTCTGACGTCACAGTGGCTTGCCTGAAACAAAGGAATCAGAGAAACATGTGCTTACAGGGCCGTCGAAGCGCCTTCTCCCGCTGATGGAGCAAAATTGCTACAGTAACAAAGACAAGCTCCGCGCTCATGGGCAATGTATATGGGGCAACTGTGCTGCGAGTATCTAAGTAGTCGTCGTGCATGGATAAAATGCAATGTTTCAAACAGATCTGATGAATTCACCTACTTTGAAAAAGTGTGCGTTAGGGAGTTCTTTTGACACAAAGCGAAAATCTACAGTCAAGCGTCAATCAGCAGACAGCCGTGTGTTCTTTAGTCATGAGCCTGTTGTCAAAACGGCAGAAAAAAATGGTCACAAACGAAATATTGTTTCTACACTTAAAATGAACAAAGAAAAAATGAGCTAGCCTGATATAAGTCATGTTCATGACGATGCAAATGTAACGAGATTTCGAACTGTTCTGTTGCACACGTTGGGACTCATTTTATTTTTCTACAAAAAACATTTGCCATGACGGGAATCGAACCCCGGCCGCCCTGCGTTACAAGGTAGATGCCTATCCGCTAGACCATTTGGGAAAACTTGATATGTACACCCTAAGATATCTAAGTGTCATTTCGATGAGGTCTGTAGCAGAGGCCATAGAGCACAGCAAACAAATAATCATGTGTTTAAATATCCTTGTCGTTTTGAAAAATTTCCATTGTCACCTGCACAGGAATGCCATGCGGCCAACATTGAAGAAATGTGCTTCTCAAATCTGTCATTAACACTGTTTTCCACACGCTTTTTTCATTGCATTGCCATATAATCAATTGGTCATTGATGCGTCACGAATAACGACAATGCGTCGAAAATTAAAGAAATGTAAACATGAATTATGTTATTACTGTCTAAGCATCGCAAAGCTGTATGCGTAAAGGCGTCTGACGTCACAGTGGCTTGCCTGAAACAAAGGAATTAGAGAAACATGTGCTTACAGGGGCGTCGAACCGCCTTCTCCCGCTGATGGAGCAAAGTTGCTACAGTGACAAAGACAAGCTCCGCGCTCATGGGCAATTTATATGAGGCAACTGTGCTGCGAGTATCTAAGTAGTCGTCGTGCATGGATAAAATGCAATGTTTCAAACAGATCTGATGAATTCACCTACTTTGAAAAAGTGTGCGTTAGGGAGTTCTTTTGACACAAAGCGAAAATCTACAGTCAAGCGTCAATCAGCAGACAGCCGTGTGTTCTTTAGTCATGAGCCTGTTGTCAAAACGGCAGAAAAAAATGGTCACAAACGAAATATTGTTTCTGCACTTAAAATGAACAAAGAAAAAATGAGCAAGCCTGATATAAGTCATGTTCATGACGATGCAAATGTAACGAGATTTCGAACTGTTCAGTTGCACACGTTGGGACTCATTTTATTTTTCTACAAAAATCATTTGCCATGACGGGAATCGAACCCGGGCCGCCCTGCGTGACAAGGCAGATTCCTATCCGCTAGACCATTTGGGAAGACTTGATATGTACACCCTAAGATATCTAAGTGTCATTTCGATGAGGTCTGTAGCAGAGGCCATAGAGCACAGCAAACAAATAATCATGTGTTTAAATATCCTTGTCGTTTTGAAAAATTACCATTGTCACCTGCACAGGAATGCCATGCGGCCAACATTGAAGAAATGTGCTTCTCAAATCTGTCATTAACACTGTTTTCCACACGCTTTTTTCATTGCATTGCCATATAATCAATTGGTCATTGAGGCGTCACGAATAACGACAATGCGTCGAAAATTAAAGAAATGTAAACATGAATTATGTTATTACTGTCTAAGCATCGCAAAGCTGTATGCGTAAAGGCGTCTGACGTCACAGTGGCTTGCCTGAAACAAAGGAATTAGAGAAACATGTGCTTACAGGGGCGTCGAACCGCCTTCTCCCGCTGATGGAGCAAAGTTGCTACAGTGACAAAGACAAGCTCCGCGCTCATGGACAATTTATATGAGGCAACTGTGCTGCGAGTATCTAAGTAGTCGTCGTGCATGGATAAAATGCAATGTTTCAAACAGATCTGATGAATTCACCTACTTTGAAAAAGTGTGCGTTAGGGAGTTCTTATGACACAAAGCGAAAATCTACAGTCAAGCGTCAATCAGCAGACAGCCGTGTGTTCTTTAGTAATGAGCCTGTTGTCAAAACGGCAGAAAAAAATGTTCACAAACGAAATATTGTTTCTACACTTAAAATGAACAAAGAAAAAATTAGCTAGCCTGATATAAGTCATGTTCATGACGATGCAAATGTAACGAGATTTCGAACTGTTCTGTTGCACACGTTGGGACTCATTTTATTTTTCTACAAAAATCATTTGCCATGACGGGAATCGAACCCGGGCCGCCCTGCGTGACAAGGCAGATTCCTATCCGCTAGACCATTTGGGAAGACTTGATATGTACACCCTAAGATATCTAAGTGTCATTTCGATGAGGTCTGTAGCAGAGGCCATAGAGCACAGCAAACAAATAATCATGTGTTTAAATATCCTTGTCGTTTTGAAAAATTACCATTGTCACCTGCACAGGAATGCCATGCGGCCAACATTGAAGAAATGTGCTTCTCAAATCTGTCATTAACACTGTTTTCCACACGCTTTTTTCATTGCATTGCCATATAATCAATTGGTCATTGAGGCGTCACGAATAACGACAATGCGTCGAAAATTAAAGAAATGTAAACATGAATTATGTTATTACTGTCTAAGCATCGCAAAGCTGTATGCGTAAAGGCGTCTGACGTCACAGTGGCTTGCCTGAAACAAAGGAATTAGAGAAACATGTGCTTACAGGGGCGTCGAACCGCCTTCTCCCGCTGATGGAGCAAAGTTGCTACAGTGACAAAGACAAGCTCCGCGCTCATGGGCAATTTATATGAGGCAACTGTGCTGCGAGTATCTAAGTAGTCGTCGGGCATGGATAAAATGCAATGTTTCAAACAGATCTGATGAATTCACCTACTTTGAAAAAGTGTGCGTTAGGGAGTTCTTTTGACACAAAGCGAAAATCTACAGTCAAGCGTCAATCAGCAGACAGCCGTGTGTTCTTTAGTAATGAGCCTGTTGTCAAAACGGCAGAAAAAAATGTTCACAAACGAAATATTGTTTCTACACTTAAAATGAACAAAGAAAAAATTAGCTAGCCTGATATAAGTCATGTTCATGACGATGCAAATGTAACGAGATTTCGAACTGTTCTGTTGCACACGTTGGGACTCATTTTATTTTTCTACAAAAATCATTTGCCATGACGGGAATCGAACCCGGGCCGCCCTGCGTGACAAGGCAGATTCCTATCCGCTAGACCATTTGGGAAGACTTGATATGTACACCCTAAGATATCTAAGTGTCATTTCGATGAGGTCTGTAGCAGAGGCCATAGAGCACAGCAAACAAATAATCATGTGTTTAAATATCCTTGTCGTTTTGAAAAATTACCATTGTCACCTGCACAGGAATGCCATGCGGCCAACATTGAAGAAATGTGCTTCTCAAATCTGTCATTAACACTGTTTTCCACACGCTTTTTTCATTGCATTGCCATATAATCAATTGGTCATTGATGCGTCACGAATAACGACAATGCGTCGAAAATTAAAGAAATGTAAACATGAATTATGTTATTACTGTCTAAGCATCGCAAAGCTGTATGCGTAAAGACGTCTGACGTCACAGTGGCTTGCCTGAAACAAAGGAATTAGAGAAACATGTGCTTACAGGGGCGTCGAACCGCCTTCTCCCGCTGATGGAGCAAAGTTGCTACAGTGACAAAGACAAGCTCCGCGCTCATGGGCAATTTATATGAGGCAACTGTGCTGCGAGTATCTAAGTAGTCGTCGTGCATGGATAAAATGCAATGTTTCAAACAGATCTGATGAATTCACCTACTTTGAAAAAGTGTGCGTTAGGGAGTTATTTTGACACAAAGCGAAAGTCTACAGTCAAGCGTCAATCAGCACACAGCCGTGTGTTCTTTAGTAATGAGCCTGTTGTCAAAACGGCAGAAAAAAATGTTCACAAACGAAATATTGTTTCTACACTTAAAATGAACAAAGAAAAAATTAGCTAGCCTGATATAAGTCATGTTCATGACGATGCAAATGTAACGAGATTTCGAACTGTTCTGTTGCACACGTTGGGACTCATTTTATTTTTCTACAAAAATCATTTGCCATGACGAGAATCGAACCCGGGCCGCCCTGCGTGACAAGGCAGATTCCTATCCGCTAGACCATTTGGGAAGACTTGATATGTACACCCTAAGATATCTAAGTGTCATTTCGATGAGGTCTGTAGCAGAGGCCATAGAGCACAGCAAACAAATAATCATGTGTTTAAATATCCTTGTCGTTTTGAAAAATTACCATTGTCACCTGCACAGGAATACCATGCGGCCAACATTGAAGAAATGTGCTTCTCAAATCTGTCATTAACACTGTTTTCCACACGCTTTTTTCATTGCATTGCCATATAATCAATTGGTCATTGATGCGTCACGAATAACGACAATGCGTCGAAAATTAAAGAAATGTAAACATGAATTATGTTATTACTGTCTAAGCATCGCAAAGCTGTATGCGTAAAGGCGTCTGACGTCACAGTGGCTTGCCTGAAACAAAGGAATCAGAGAAACATGTGCTTACAGGGGCGTCGAAGCGCCTTCTCCCGCTGATGGAGCAAAGTTGCTACAGTGACAAAGACAAGCTCCGCGCTCATGGGCAATGTATATGGGGCAACTGTGCTGCGAGTATCTAAGCAGTCGTCGTGCATGGATAAAATGCAATGTTTCAAACAGATCTGATGAATTCACCTACTTTGAAAAAGTGTGCGTTAGGAAGTTCTTTTGACAGAAAGCGAAAATCTACAGTCAAGCGTCAATCAGCAGACAGCCGTGTGTTCTTTAGTCATGAGCCTGTTGTCAAAACGGCAGAAAAAAATGGTCACAAACGAAATATTGTTTCTACACTTAAAATGAACAAGGAAAAAATTAGCTAGCCTGATATAAGTCATGTTCATGACGATGCAAATGTAACGAGATTTCGAACTGTTCTGTTGCACACGTTGGGACTCATTTTATTTTTCTACAAAAATCATTTGCCATGACGGGAATCGAACCCGGGCCGCCCTGCGTGACAAGGCAGATTCCTATCCGCTAGACCATTTGGGAAGACTTGATATGTACACCCTAAGATATCTAAGTGTCATTTCGATGAGGTCTGTAGCAGAGGCCATAGAGCACAGCAAACAAATAATCATGTGTTTAAATATCCTTGTCGTTTTGAAAAATTACCATTGTCACCTGCACAGGAATGCCATGCGGCCAACATTGAAGAAATGTGCTTCTCAAATCTGTCATTAACACTGTTTTCCACACGCTTTTTTCATTGCATTGCCATATAATCAATTGGTCATTGAGGCGTCACGAATAACGACAATGCGTCGAAAATTAAAGAAATGTAAACATGAATTATGTTATTACTGTCTAAGCATCGCAAAGCTGTATGCGTAAAGGCGTCTGACGTCACAGTGGCTTGCCTGAAACAAAGGAATTAGAGAAACATGTGCTTACAGGGGCGTCGAACCGCCTTCTCCCGCTGATGGAGCAAAGTTGCTACAGTGACAAAGACAAGCTCCGCGCTCATGGACAATTTATATGAGGCAACTGTGCTGCGAGTATCTAAGTAGTCGTCGTGCATGGATAAAATGCAATGTTTCAAACAGATCTGATGAATTCACCTACTTTGAAAAAGTGTGCGTTAGGGAGTTCTTATGACACAAAGCGAAAATCTACAGTCAAGCGTCAATCAGCAGACAGCCGTGTGTTCTTTAGTAATGAGCCTGTTGTCAAAACGGCAGAAAAAAATGTTCACAAACGAAATATTGTTTCTACACTTAAAATGAACAAAGAAAAAATTAGCTAGCCTGATATAAGTCATGTTCATGACGATGCAAATGTAACGAGATTTCGAACTGTTCTGTTGCACACGTTGGGACTCATTTTATTTTTCTACAAAAATCATTTGCCATGACGGGAATCGAACCCGGGCCGCCCTGCGTGACAAGGCAGATTCCTATCCGCTAGACCATTTGGGAAGACTTGATATGTACACCCTAAGATATCTAAGTGTCATTTCGATGAGGTCTGTAGCAGAGGCCATAGAGCACAGCAAACAAATAATCATGTGTTTAAATATCCTTGTCGTTTTGAAAAATTACCATTGTCACCTGCACAGGAATGCCATGCGGCCAACATTGAAGAAATGTGCTTCTCAAATCTGTCATTAACACTGTTTTCCACACGCTTTTTTCATTGCATTGCCATATAATCAATTGGTCATTGAGGCGTCACGAATAACGACAATGCGTCGAAAATTAAAGAAATGTAAACATGAATTATGTTATTACTGTCTAAGCATCGCAAAGCTGTATGCGTAAAGGCGTCTGACGTCACAGTGGCTTGCCTGAAACAAAGGAATTAGAGAAACATGTGCTTACAGGGGCGTCGAACCGCCTTCTCCCGCTGATGGAGCAAAGTTGCTACAGTGACAAAGACAAGCTCCGCGCTCATGGGCAATTTATATGAGGCAACTGTGCTGCGAGTATCTAAGTAGTCGTCGGGCATGGATAAAATGCAATGTTTCAAACAGATCTGATGAATTCACCTACTTTGAAAAAGTGTGCGTTAGGGAGTTCTTTTGACACAAAGCGAAAATCTACAGTCAAGCGTCAATCAGCAGACAGCCGTGTGTTCTTTAGTAATGAGCCTGTTGTCAAAACGGCAGAAAAAAATGTTCACAAACGAAATATTGTTTCTACACTTAAAATGAACAAAGAAAAAATTAGCTAGCCTGATATAAGTCATGTTCATGACGATGCAAATGTAACGAGATTTCGAACTGTTCTGTTGCACACGTTGGGACTCATTTTATTTTTCTACAAAAATCATTTGCCATGACGGGAATCGAACCCGGGCCGTCCTGCGTGACAAGGCAGATTCCTATCCGCTAGACCATTTGGGAAGACTTGATATGTACACCCTAAGATATCTAAGTGTCATTTCGATGAGGTCTGTAGCAGAGGCCATAGAGCACAGCAAACAAATAATCATGTGTTTAAATATCCTTGTCGTTTTGAAAAATTACCATTGTCACCTGCACAGGAATGCCATGCGGCCAACATTGAAGAAATGTGCTTCTCAAATCTGTCATTAACACTGTTTTCCACACGCTTTTTTCATTGCATTGCCATATAATCAATTGGTCATTGATGCGTCACGAATAACGACAATGCGTCGAAAATTAAAGAAATGTAAACATGAATTATGTTATTACTGTCTAAGCATCGCAAAGCTGTATGCGTAAAGACGTCTGACGTCACAGTGGCTTGCCTGAAACAAAGGAATTAGAGAAACATGTGCTTACAGGGGCGTCGAACCGCCTTCTCCCGCTGATGGAGCAAAGTTGCTACAGTGACAAAGACAAGCTCCGCGCTCATGGGCAATTTATATGAGGCAACTGTGCTGCGAGTATCTAAGTAGTCGTCGTGCATGGATAAAATGCAATGTTTCAAACAGATCTGATGAATTCACCTACTTTGAAAAAGTGTGCGTTAGGGAGTTATTTTGACACAAAGCGAAAGTCTACAGTCAAGCGTCAATCAGCACACAGCCGTGTGTTCTTTAGTAATGAGCCTGTTGTCAAAACGGCAGAAAAAAATGTTCACAAACGAAATATTGTTTCTACACTTAAAATGAACAAAGAAAAAATTAGCTAGCCTGATATAAGTCATGTTCATGACGATGCAAATGTAACGAGATTTCGAACTGTTCTGTTGCACACGTTGGGACTCATTTTATTTTTCTACAAAAATCATTTGCCATGACGAGAATCGAACCCGGGCCGCCCTGCGTGACAAGGCAGATTCCTATCCGCTAGACCATTTGGGAAGACTTGATATGTACACCCTAAGATATCTAAGTGTCATTTCGATGAGGTCTGTAGCAGAGGCCATAGAGCACAGCAAACAAATAATCATGTGTTTAAATATCCTTGTCGTTTTGAAAAATTACCATTGTCACCTGCACAGGAATGCCATGCGGCCAACATTGAAGAAATGTGCTTCTCAAATCTGTCATTAACACTGTTTTCCACATGCTTTTTTCATTGCATTGCCATATAATCAATTGGTCATTGATGCGTCACGAATAACGACAATGCGTCGAAAATTAAAGAAATGTAAACATGAATTATGTTATTACTGTCTAAGCATCGCAAAGCTGTATGCGTAAAGGCGTCTGAAGTCACAGTGGCTTGCCTGAAACAAAGGAATTAGAGAAACATGTGCTTACAGGGGCGTCGAACCGCCTTCTCCCGCTGATGGAGCAAAGTTGCTACAGTGACAAAGACAAGCTCCGCGCTCATGGGCAATTTATATGAGGCAACTGTGCTGCGAGTATCTAAGTAGTCGTCGTGCATGGATAAAATGCAATGTTTCAAACAGATCTGATGAATTCACCTACTTTGAAAAAGTGTGCGTTAGTGAGTTCTTTTGACACAAAGCGAAAATCTACAGTCAAGCGTCAATCAGCAGACAGCCGTGTGTTCTTTAGTAATGAGCCTGTTGTCAAAACGGCAGAAAAAAATGTTCACAAACGAAATATTGTTTCTACACTTAAAATGAACAAAGAAAAAATGAGCTAGCCTGATATAAGTCATGTTCATGACGATGCAAATGTAACGAGATTTCGAACTGTTCTGTTGCACACGTTGGGACTCATTTTATTTTTCTACAAAAATCATTTGCCATGACGGGATTCGAACCCAGGCCTCCCTACGTGACAAGGCAGATTCCTATCCGCTAGACCATTTGGGAAGACTTGCTATGTACACCCTAAGATATCTAAGTGTCATTTCGATGAGGTCTGTAGCAGAGGCCATAGAGCACAGCAAACAAATAATCATGTGTTTAAATATCCTTGTCGTTTTGAAAAATTACAATTGTCACCTGCACAGGAATGCCATGCGGCCAACATTGAAGAAATGTGCTTCTCAAATCTGTCATTAACACTGTTTTCCACACGCTTTTTTCATTGCATTGCCATATAATCAATTGGTCATTGATGCGTCACGAATAACGACAATGCGTCGAAAATTAAAGAAATGTAAACATGAATTATGTTATTACTGTCTAAGCATCGCAAAGCTGTATGCGTAAAGGCGTCTGACGTCACAGTGGCTTGCCTGAAACAAAGGAATTAGAGAAACATGTGCTTACAGGGGCGTCGAACCGCCTTCTCCCGCTGATGGAGCAAAGTTGCTACAGTGACAAAGACAAGCTCCGCGCTCATGGGCAATTTATATGAGGCAACTGTGCTGCGAGTATCTAAGTAGTCGTCGTGCATGGATAAAATGCAATGTTTCAAACAGATCTGATGAATTCACCTACTTTGAAAAAGTGTGCGTTAGGGAGTTCTTTTGACACAAAGCGAAAATCTACAGTCAAGCGTCAATCAGCAGACAGCCGTGTGTTCTTTAGTCATGAGCCTGTTGTCAAAACGGCAGAAAAAAATGGTCACAAACGAAATATTGTTTCTACACTTAAAATGAACAAAGAAAAAATGAGCTAGCCTGATATAAGTCATGTTCATGACGATGCAAATGTAACGAGATTTCGAACTGTTCTGTTGCACAAGTTGGGACTCATTTTATTTTTCTACAAAAAACATTTGCCATGACGGGAATCGAACCCGGGCCGCCATGGGTTACAAGGTAGATGCCTATCCGCTAGACCATTTGGGAAGACTTGATATGTACACCCTAAGATATCTAAGTGTCATTTCGATGAGGTCTGTAGCAGAGGCCATAGAGCACAGCAAACAAATAATCATGTGTTTAAATATCCTTGTCGTTTTGAAAAATTACCATTGTCACCTGCACAGGAATACCATGCGGCCAACATTGAAGAAATGTGCTTCTCAAATCTGTCATTAACACTGTTTTCCACACGCTTTTTTCATTGCATTGCCATATAATCAATTGGTCATTGATGCGTCACGAATAACGACAATGCGTCGAAAATGAAAGAAATGTAAACATGAATTATGTTATTACTGTCTAAGCATCGCAAAGCTGTATGCGTAAAGGCGTCTGACGTCACAGTGGCTTGCCTGAAACAAAGGAATCAGAGAAACATGTGCTTACAGGGGCGTCGAAGCGCCTTCTCCCGCTGATGGAGCAAAGTTGCTACAGTGACAAAGACAAGCTCCGCGCTCATGGGCAATGTATATGGGGCAACTGTGCTGCGAGTATCTAAGCAGTCGTCGTGCATGGATAAAATGCAATGTTTCAAACAGATCTGATGAATTCACCTACTTTGAAAAAGTGTGCGTTAGGAAGTTCTTTTGACACAAAGCGAAAATCTACAGTCAAGCGTCAATCAGCAGACAGCCGTGTGTTCTTTAGTCATGAGCCTGTTGTCAAAACGGCAGAAAAAAATGTTCACAAACGAAATATTGTTTCTACACTTAAAATGAACAAAGAAAAAATGAGCTAGCCTGATATAAGTCATGTTCATGACGATGCAAATGTAACGAGATTTCGAACTGTTCTGTTGCACACGTTGGGACTCATTTTATTTTTCTACAAAAAACATTTGCCATGACGGGAATCGAACCCGGGCCGCCCTGCGTTACAAGGTAGATGCCTATCCGCTAGACCATTTGGGAAAACTTGATATGTACACCCTAAGATATCTAAGTGTCATTTCGATGAGGTCTGTAGCAGAGGCCATAGAGCACAGCAAACAAATAATCATGTGTTTAAATATCCTTGTCGTTTTGAAAAATTACCATTGTCACCTGCACAGGAATGCCATGCGGCCAACATTGAAGAAATGTGCTTCTCAAATCTGTCATTAACACTGTTTTCCACACGCTTTTTTCATTGCATTGCCATATAATCAATTGGTCATTGATGCGTCACGAATAACGACAATGCGTCGAAAATTAAAGAAATGTAAACATGAATTATGTTATTACTGTCTAAGCATCGCAAAGCTGTATGCGTAAAGGCGTCTGACGTCACAGTGGCTTGCCTGAAACAAAGGAATTAGAGAAACATGTGCTTACAGGGGCGTCGAACCGCCTTCTCCCGCTGATGGAGCAAAGTTGCTGCAGTGACAAAGACAAGCTCCGCGCTCATGGGCAATTTATATGAGGCAACTGTGCTGAGAGTATCTAAGTAGTCGTCGTGCATGGATAAAATGCAATGTTTCAAACAGATCTGATGAATTCACCTACTTTGAAAAAGTGTGCGTTAGGGAGTTCTTTTGACACAAAGCGAAAATCTACAGTCAAGCGTCAATCAGCAGACAGCCGTGTGTTCTTTAGTCATGAGCCTGTTGTCAAAACGGCAGAAAAAAATGGTCACAAACGAAATATTGTTTCTACACTTAAAATGAACAAAGAAAAAATGAGCTAGCCTGATATAAGTCATGTTCATGACGATGCAAATGTAACGAGATTTCGAACTGTTCTGTTGCACACGTTGGGACTCATTTTATTTTTCTACAAAAAACATTTGCCATGACGGGAATCGAACCCGGGCCGCCCTGCGTTACAAGGTAGATGCCTATCCGCTAGACCATTTGGGAAAACTTGATATGTACACCCTAAGATATCTAAGTGTCATTTCGATGAGGTCTGTAGCAGAGGCCATAGAGCACAGCAAACAAATAATCATGTGTTTAAATATCCTTGTCGTTTTGAAAAATTACCATTGTCACCTGCACAGGAATGCCATGCGGCCAACATTGAAGAAATGTGCTTCTCAAATCTGTCATTAACACTGTTTTCCACACGCTTTTTTCATTGCATTGCCATATAATCAATTGGTCATTGATGCGTCACGAATAACGACAATGCGTCGAAAATTAAAGAAATGTAAACATGAATTATGTTATTACTGTCTAAGCATCGCAAAGCTGTATGCGTAAAGGCGTCTGACGTCACAGTGGCTTGCCTGAAACAAAGGAATTAGAGAAACATGTGCTAACAGGGGCGTCGAACCGCCTTCTCCAGCTCATGGAGCAAAGTTGCTACAGTGACAAAGACAAGCTCCGCGCTCATGGGCAATTTATATGAGGCAACTGTGCTGAGAGTATCTAAGTAGTCGTCGTGCATGGATAAAATGCAATGTTTCAAACAGATCTGATGAATTCACCTACTTTGAAAAAGTGTGCGTTAGGGAGTTCTTTTGACACAAAGCGAAAATCTACAGTCAAGCGTCAATCAGCAGACAGCCGTGTGTTCTTTAGTCATGAGCCTGTTGTCAAAACGGCAGAAAAAAATGTTCACAAACGAAATATTGTTTCTACACTTAAAATGAACAAAGAAAAAATTAGCTAGCCTGATATAAGTCATGTTCATGACGATGCAAATGTAACGAGATTTCGAACTGTTCTGTTGCACACGTTGGGACTCATTTTATTTTTCTACAAAAATCCTTTGCCATGACGGGAAACGAACCCGGGCCGCCCTGCGTTACAAGGCAGATTCCTATCCGCTAGACCATTTGGGAAGACTTGATATGTACACCCTAAGATATCTAAGTTTCATTTCGATGAGGTCTGTAGCAGAGGCCATAGAGCACAGCAAACAAATAATCATGTGTTTAAATATCCTTGTCGTTTTGAAAAATTACCATTGTCACCTGCACAGGAATGCCATGCGGCCAACATTGAAGAAATGTGCTTCTCAAATCTGTCATTAACACTGTTTTCCACACGCTTTTTTCATTGCATTGCCATATAATCAATTGGTCATTGATGCGTCACGAATAACGACAATGCGTCGAAAATTAAAGAAATGTAAACATGAATTATGTTATTACTGTCTAAGCATCGCAAAGCTGTATGCGTAAAGGCGTCTGACGTCACAGTGGCTTGCCTGAAACAAAGGAATTAGAGAAACATGTGCTTACAGGGGCGTTGAACCGCCTTCTCCCGCTGATGGAGCAAAGTTGCTACAGTGACAAAGACAAGCTCCGCGCTCATGGGCAATTTATATGAGGCAACTGTGCTGCGAGTATCTAAGTAGTCGTCGTGCATGGATAAAATGCAATGTTTCAAACAGATCTGATGAATTCACCTACTTTGAAAAAGTGTGCGTTAGGGAGTTCTTTTGACACAAAGCGAAAATCTACAGTCAAGCGTCAATCAGCAGACAGCCGTGTGTTCTTTAGTAATGAGCCTGTTGTCAAAACGGCAGAAAAAAATGTTCACAAACGAAATATTGTTTCTACACTTAAAATGAACAAAGAAAAAATGAGCTAGCCTGATATAAGTCATGTTCATGACGATGCAAATGTAACGAGATTTCGAACTGTTCTGTTGCACACGTTGGGACTCATTTTATTTTTCTACAAAAATCATTTGCCATGACGGGAATCGAACCCGGGCCGCCCTGCGTGACAAGGCAGATTCCTATCCGCTAGACCATTTGGGAAGACTTGATATGTACACCCTAAGATATCTAAGTGTCATTTCGATGAGGTCTGTAGCAGAGGCCATAGAGCACAGCAAACAAATAATCATGTGTTTAAATATCCTTGTCGTTTTGAAAAATTACCATTGTCACCTGCACAGGAATGCCATGCGGCCAACATTGAAGAAATGTGCTTCTCAAATCTGTCATTAACACTGTTTTCCACACGCTTTTTTCATTGCATTGCCATATAATCAATTGGTCATTGATGCGTCACGAATAACGACAATGCGTCGAAAATTAAAGAAATGTAAACATGAATTATGTTATTACTGTCTAAGCATCGCAAAGCTGTATGCGTAAAGGCGTCTGACGTCACTGTGGCTTGCCTGAAACAAAGGAATTAGAGAAACATGTGCTTACAGGGCCGTCGAACCGGCTTGTCCCCCTGATGGAGCAAAGTTGCTACAGTGACAAAGCCAAGCTCCGCGCTCATGGGCAATTTATATGAGGCAACTGTGCTGCGAGTATCTAAGCAGTCGTCGTGCATGGATAAAATGCAATGTTTCAAACAGATCTGATGAATTCACCTACTTTGAAAATGTGTGCGTTAGGAAGTTCTTTTGACACAAAGCGAAAATCTACAATCAAGCGTCAATCAGCAGACAGCCGTGTGTTCTTTAGTCATGAGCCTGTTGTCAAAACGGCAGAAAAAAATGTTCACAAACGAAATATTGTTTCTACACTTAAAATGAACAAAGAAAAAATGAGCTAGCCTGATATAAGTCATGTTCATGACGATGCAAATGTAACGAGATTTCGAACTGTTCTGTTGCACACGTTGGGACTCATTTTATTTTTCTACAAAAAACATTTGCCACGACGGGAATCGAACCCGGGCCGCCCTGCGTTACAAGGTAGATGCCTATCCGCTAGACCATTTGGGAAAACTTGATATGTACACCCTAAGATATCTAAGTGTCATTTCGATGAGGTCTGTAGCAGAGGCCATAGAGCACAGCAAACAAATAATCATGTGTTTAAATATCCTTGTCGTTTTGAAAAATTACCATTGTCACCTGCACAGGAATGCCATGCGGCCAACATTGAAGAAATGTGCTTCTCAAATCTGTCATTAACACTGTTTTCCACACGCTTTTTTCATTGCATTGCCATATAATCAATTGGTCATTGAAGCGTCACGAATAACGACAATGCGTCGAAAATTAAAGAAATGTAAACATGAATTATGTTATTACTGTCTAAGCATCGCAAAGCTGTATGCGTAAAGGCGTCTGACGTCACAGTGGCTTGCCTGAAACAAAGGAATTAGAGAAACATGTGCTTACAGGGGCGTCGAACCGCCTTCTCCCGCTGATGGAGCAAAGTTGCTACAGTGACAAAGACAAGCTCCGCGCTCATGGGCAATTTATATGAGGCAACTGTGCTGCGAGTATCTAAGTACTCGTCGTGCATGGATAAAATGCAATGTTTCAAACAGATCTGATGAATTCACCTACTTTGAAAAAGTGTGCGTTAGGGAGTTCTTTTGACACAAAGCGAAAATCTACAGTCAAGCGTCAATCAGCAGACAGCCGTGTGTTCTTTAGTCATGAGCCTGTTGTCAAAACGGCAGAAAAAAATGTTCACAAACGAAATATTGTTTCTACACTTAAAATGAACAAAGAAAAAATGAGCTAGCCTGATATAAGTCATGTTCATGACGATGCAAATGTAACGAGATTTCGAACTGTTCTGTTGCACACGTTGGGACTCATTTTATTTTTCTACAAAAAACATTTGCCATGACGGGAATCGAACCCGGGCCGCCCTGCGTTACAAGGTAGATGCCTATCCGCTAGACCATTTGGGAAAACTTGATATGTACACCCTAAGATATCTAAGTGTCATTTCGATGAGGTCTGTAGCAGAGGCCATAGAGCACAGCAAACAAATAATCATGTGTTTAAATATCCTTGTCGTTTTGAAAAATTACCATTGTCACCTGCACAGGAATGCCATGCGGCCAACATTGAAGAAATGTGCTTCTCAAATCTGTCATTAACACTGTTTTCCACACGCTTTTTTCATTGCATTGCCATATAATCAATTGGTCATTGATGCGTCACGAATAACGACAATGCGTCGAAAATTAAAGAAATGTAAACATGAATTATGTTATTACTGTCTAAGCATCGCAAAGCTGTATGCGTAAAGGCGTCTGACGTCACAGTGGCTTGCCTGAAACAAAGGAATTAGAGAAACATGTGCTGACAGGGGCGTCGAACCGCCTTCTCCCGCTGATGGAGCAAAGTTGCTACAGTGACAAAGACAAGCTCCGCACTCATGGGCAATTTATATGGGGCAACTGTGTATCTAAGCAGTCGTCGTGCATGGATAAAATGCAATGTTTCAAACAGATCTGATGAATTCACCTACTTTGAAAAAGTGTGCGTTAGGAAGTTCTTTTGACACAAAGCGAAAATCTACAGTCAAGCGTCAATCAGCAGACAGCCGTGTGTTCTTTAGTCATGAGCCTGTTGTCAAAACGGCAGAAAAAAATGTTCACAAACGAAATATTGTTTCTACACTTAAAATGAACAAAGAAAAAATTAGCTAGCCTGATATAAGTCATGTTCATGACGATGCAAATGTAACGAGATTTCGAACTGTTCTGTTGCACACGTTGGGACTCATTTTATTTTTCTACAAAAAACATTTGCCATGACGGGAATCGAACCCGGGACACCCTGCGTTACAAGGTAGATGCCTATCCGCTAGACCATTTGGGAAGACCTGATATGTACACCCTAAGATATCTAAGTGTCATTTCGATGAGGTCTGTAGCAGAGGCCATAGAGCACAGCAAACAAATAATCATGTGTTTAAATATCCTTGTCGTTTTGAAAAATTACCATTGTCACCTGCACAGGAATGCCATGCGGCCAACATTGAAGAAATGTGCTTTTCAAATCTGTCATTAACACTGTTTTCCACACGCTTTTTTCATTGCATTGCCATATAATCAATTGGTCATTGATGCGTCACGAATAACGACAATGCGTCGAAAATTAAAGAAATGTAAACATGAATTATGTTATTACTGTCTAAGCATCGCAAAGCTGTATGCGTAAAGGCGTCTGACGTCACAGTGGCTTGCCTGAAACAAAGGAATTAGAGAAACATGTGCTTACAGGGGCGTCGAACCGCCTTCTCCCGCTGATGGAGCAAAGTTGCTACCGTGACAAAGACAAGCTCCGCGCTCATGGGCAATTTATATGGGGCAACTGTGCTGCGAGTATCTAAGCAGTCGTCGTGCATGGATAAAATGCAATGTTTCAAACAGATCTGATGAATTCACCTACTTTGAAAAAGTGTGCGTTAGGAAGTTCTTTTGACACAAAGCGAAAATCTACAGTCAAGCGTCAATCAGCAGACAGCCGTGTGTTCTTTAGTCATGAGCCTGTTGTCAAAACGGCAGAAAAAAATGTTCACAAACGAAATATTGTTTCTACACTTAAAATGAACAAAGAAAAAATGAGCTAGCATGATATAAGTCATGTTCATGACGATGCAAATGTAACGAGATTTCGAACTGTTCTGTTGCACACGTTGGGACTCATTTTATTTTTCTACAAAAAACATTTGCCATGACAGGAATCGAACCCGGGCCGCCCTGCGTTACAAGGTAGATGCCTATCCGCTAGACCATTTGGGAAAACTTGATATGTACACCCTAAGATATCTAAGTGTCATTTCGATGAGGTCTGTAGCAGAGGCCATAGAGCACAGCAAACAAATAATCATGTGTTTAAATATCCTTGTCGTTTTGAAAAATTACCATTGTCACCTGCACAGGAATGCCATGCGGCCAACATTGAAGAAATGTGCTTCTCAAATCTGTCATTAACACTGTTTTCCACACGCTTTTTTCATTGCATTGCCATATAATCAATTGGTCATTGATGCGTCACGAATAACGACAATGCGTCGAAAATTAAAGAAATGTAAACATGAATTATGTTATTACTGTCTAAGCATCGCAAAGCTGTATGCGTAAAGGCGTCTGACGTCACAGTGGCTTGCCTGAAACAAAGGAATTAGAGAAACATGTGCTGACAGGGGCGTCGAACCGCCTTCTCCCGCTGATGGAGCAAAGTTGCTACAGTGACAAAGACAAGCTCCGCACTCATGGGCAATTTATATGGGGCAACTGTGTATCTAAGCAGTCGTCGTGCATGGATAAAATGCAATGTTTCAAACAGATCTGATGAATTCACCTACTTTGAAAAAGTGTGTGTTAAGGGAGTCCTTTTGACACAAAGCGAAAATCTACAGTCAAGCGTCAATCAGCAGACAGCCGTGTGTTCTTTAGTCATGAGCCTGTTGTCAAAACGGCAGAAAAAAATGGTCACTAACGAAATATTGTTTCTACACATAAAATGAACAAAGAAAAAATGAGCTAGCCTGATATAAGTCATGTTCATGACGATGCAAATGTAACGAGATTTCGAACTGTTCTGTTGCACACGTTGGGATTCATTTTATTTTTCGACAAGAATCATTTGCCATGACGGGAATCGAACCCGGGCCACCCTGCGTTACAAGGCAGATTCCTATCCGCTAGACCATTTGGGAAGATTTCATATGTAGACCCTAAGATATCTAAGTGTCATTTCGATGAGGTCTGTAGCAGAGGCCATAGAGCACAGCAAACAAATAATCATGTGTTTAAATATCCTTGTCGTTTTGAAAAATTACCATTGTCACCTGCACAGGAATGCCATGCGGCCAACATTGAAGAAATGTGCTTCTCAAATCTGTCATTAACACTGTTTTCCACACGCTTTTTTCATTGCATTGCCATATAATCAATTGGTCATTGATGCGTCACGAATAACGACAATGCGTCGAAAATTAAAGAAATGTAAACATGAATTATGTTATTACTGTCTAAGCATCGCAAAGCTGTATGCGTAAAGGCGTCTGACGTCACAGTGGCTTGCCTGAAACAAAGGAATTAGAGAAACATGTGCTTACAGGGGCGTCGAACCGCCTTCTCCCGCTGATGGAGCAAAGTTGCTACAGTGACAAAGACAAGCTCCGCGCTTATGGGCAATTTATATGAGGCAACTGTGCTGCGAGTATCTAAGTAGTCGTCGTGCATGGATAAAATGCAATGTTTCAAACAGATCTGATGAATTCACCTACTTTGAAAAAGTGTGTGTTAAGGGAGTCCTTTTGACACAAAGCGAAAATCTACAGTCAAGCGTCAATCAGCAGACAGCCGTGTGTTCTTTAGTCATGAGCCTGTTGTCAAAACGGCAGAAAAAAATGGTCACTAACGAAATATTGTTTCTACACATAAAATGAACAAAGAAAAAATGAGCTAGCCTGATATAAGTCATGTTCATGACGATGCAAATGTAACGAGATTTCGAACTGTTCTGTTGCACACGTTGGGATTCATTTTATTTTTCGACAAGAATCATTTGCCATGACGGGAATCGAACCCGGGCCACCCTGCGTTACAAGGCAGATTCCTATCCGCTAGACCATTTGGGAAGATTTCATATGTAGACCCTAAGATATCTAAGTGTCATTTCGATGAGGTCTGTAGCAGAGGCCATAGAGCACAGCAAACAAATAATCATGTGTTTAAATATCCTTGTCGTTTTGAAAAATTACCATTGTCACCTGCACAGGAATGCCATGCGGCCAACATTGAAGAAATGTGCTTCTCAAATCTGTCATTAACACTGTTTTCCACACGCTTTTTTCATTGCATTGCCATATAATCAATTGGTCATTGATGCGTCACGAATAACGACAATGCGTCGAAAATTAAAGAAATGTAAACATGAATTATGTTATTACTGTCTAAGCATCGCAAAGCTGTATGCGTAAAGGCGTCTGACGTCACAGTGGCTTGCCTGAAACAAAGGAATTAGAGAAACATGTGCTTACAGGGGCGTCGAACCGCCTTCTCCCGCTGATGGAGCAAAGTTGCTACAGTGACAAAGACAAGCTCCGCGCTTATGGGCAATTTATATGAGGCAACTGTGCTGCGAGTATCTAAGTAGTCGTCGTGCATGGATAAAATGCAATGTTTCAAACAGATCTGATGAATTCACCTACTTTGAAAAAGTGTGTGTTAAGGGAGTCCTTTTGACACAAAGCGAAAATCTACAGTCAAGCGTCAATCAGCAGACAGCCGTGTGTTCTTTAGTCATGAGCCTGTTGTCAAAACGGCAGAAAAAAATGGTCACTAACGAAATATTGTTTCTACACATAAAATGAACAAAGAAAAAATGAGCTAGCCTGATATAAGTCATGTTCATGACGATGCAAATGTAACGAGATTTCGAACTGTTCTGTTGCACACGTTGGGATTCATTTTATTTTTCGACAAGAATCATTTGCCATGACGGGAATCGAACCCGGGCCACCCTGCGTTACAAGGCAGATTCCTATCCGCTAGACCATTTGGGAAGATTTCATATGTAGACCCTAAGATATCTAAGTGTCATTTCGATGACGTCTGTAGCAGAGGCCATAGAGCACACCAAACAAATAATCATGTGTTTAAATATCCTTGTCGTTTTGAAAAATTACCATTGTCACCTGCACAGGAATGCCATGCGGCCAACATTGAAGAAATGTGCTTCTCAAATCTGTCATTAACACTGTTTTCCACACGCTTTTTTCATTGCATTGCCATATAATCAATTTGTCATTGATGCGTCACGAATAACGACAATGCGTCGAAAATTAAAGAAATGTAAACATGAATTATGTTATTACTGTCTAAGCATCGCAAAGCTGTATGCGTAAAGGCGTCTGACGTCACAGTGGCTTGCCTGAAACAAAGGAATTAGAGAAACATGTGCTTACAGGGGCGTCGAACCGCCTTCTCCCGCTGATGGAGCAAAGTTGCTACAGTGACAAAGACAAGCTCCACGCTCATGAGCAATTTATATGGGGCAACTGTGCTGCGAGTATCTAAGCAGTCGTCGTGCATGGATAAAATGCAATGTTTCAAACAGATCTGATGAATTCACCTACTTTGAAAAAGTGTGCGTTAGGAAGTTCTTTTGACACAAAGCGAAAATCTACAGTCAAGCGTCAATCAGCAGACAGCCGTGTGTTCTTTAGTCATGAGCCTGTTGTCAAAACGGCAGAAAAAAATGTTCACAAACGAAATATTGTTTCTACACTTAAAATGAACAAAGAAAAAATTAGCTAGCCTGATATAAGTCATGTTCATGACGATGCAAATGTAACGAGATTTCGAACTGTTCTGTTGCACACGTTGGGACTCATTTTATTTTTCTACAAAAAACATTTGCCATGACGGGAATCGAACCCGGGACACCCTGCGTTACAAGGTAGATGCCTATCCGCTAGACCATTTGGGAAGACTTGATATGTACACCCTAAGATATCTAAGTGTCATTTCGATGAGGTCTGTAGCAGAGGCCATAGAGCACAGCAAACAAATAATCATGTGTTTAAATATCCTTGTCGTTTTTTAAAATTACCATTGTCACCTGCACAGGAATGCCATGCGGCCAACATTGAAGAAATGTGCTTCTCAAATCTGTCATTAACACTGTTTTCCACACGCTTTTTTCATTGCATTGCCATATAATCAATTGGTCATTGATGCGTCACGAATAACGACAATGCGTCGAAAATTAAAGAAATGTAAACATGAATTATGTTATTACTGTCTAAGCATCGCAAAGCTGTATGCGTAAAGGCGTCTGACGTCACAGTGGCTTGCCTGAAACAAAGGAATTAGAGAAACATGTGCTTACAGGGGCGTCGAACCGCCTTCTCCCGCTGATGGAGCAAAGTTGCTACAGTGACAAAGACAAGCTCCGCGCTCATGGGCAATTTATATGAGGCAACTGTGCTGCGAGTATCTAAGTAGTCGTCGTGCATGGATAAAATGCAATGTTTCAAACAGATCTGATGAATTCACCTACATTGAAAAAGTGTGCGTTAGGGAGTTCTTTTGACACAAAGCGAAAATCTACAGTCAAGCGTCAATCAGCAGACAGCCGTGTGTTCTTTAGTCATGAGCCTGTTGTCAAAACGGCAGAAAAAAATGTTCACAAACGAAATATTGTTTCTACACTTAAAATGAACAAAGAAAAAATTAGCTAGCCTGATATAAGTCATGTTCATGACGATGCAAATGTAACGAGATTTCGAACTGTTCTGTTGCACACGTTGGGACTCATTTTATTTTTCTACAAAAATCCTTTGCCATGACGGGAATCGAACACGGGCCGCCCTGCGTTACAAGGCAGATTCCTATCCGCTAGACCATTTGGGAAGACTTGATATGTACACCCTAAGATATCTAAGTGTCATTTCGATGAGGTCTGTAGCAGAGGCCATAGAGCACAGCAAACAAATAATCATGTGTTTAAATATCCTTGTCGTTTTGAAAAATTACCATTGTCACCTGCACAGGAATGCCATGCGGCCAACATTGAAGAAATGTGCTTCTCAAATCTGTCATTAACACTGTTTTCCACACACTTTTTTCATTGCATTGCCATATAATCAATTGGTGATTGATGCGTCACGAATAACGACAATGCGTCGAAAATTAAAGAAATGTAAACATGAATTATGTTATTACTGTCTAAGCATCGCAAAGCTGTATGCGTAAAGGCGTCTGACGTCACAGTGGCTTGCCTGAAACAAAGGAATTAGAGAAACATGTGCTTACAGGGGCGTCGAACGGCCTTCTCCCGCTGATGGAGCAAAGTTGCTACAGTGACAAAGACAAGCTCCGCGCTCATGGGCAATTTATATGGGGCAACTGTGCTGCGAGTATCTAAGCAGTCGTCGTGCATGGATAAAATGCAATGTTTCAAACAGATCTGATGAATTCACCTACTTTGAAAAAGTGTGCGTTAGGAAGTTCTTTTGACACAAAGCGAAAATCTACAGTCAAGCGTCAATCAGCAGACAGCCGTGTGTTCTTTAGTCATGAGCCTGTTGTCAAAACGGCAGAAAAAAATGTTCACAAACGAAATATTGTTTCTACACTTAAAATGAACAAAGAAAAAATTAGCTAGCCTGATATAAGTCATGTTCATGACGATGCAAATGTAACGAGATTTCGAACTGTTCTGTTGCACACGTTGGGACTCATTTTATTTTTCTACAAAAATCCTTTGCCATGACGGGAAACGAACCCGGGCCGCCCTGCGTTACAAGGCAGATTCCTATCCGCTAGACCATTTGGGAAGATTTCATATGTAGACCCTAAGATATCTAAGTGTCATTTCGATGACGTCTGTAGCAGAGGCCATAGAGCACAGCAAACAAATAATCATGTGTTTAAATATCCTTGTCGTTTTGAAAAATTACCATTGTCACCTGCACAGGAATGCCATGCGGCCAACATTGAAGAAATGTGCTTCTCAAATCTGTCATTAACACTGTTTTCCACACGCTTTTTTCATTGCATTGCCATATAATCAATTGGTCATTGATGCGTCACGAATAACGACAATGCGTCGAAAATTAAAGAAATGTAAACATGAATTATGTTATTACTGTCTAAGCATCGCAAAGCTGTATGCGTAAAGGCGTCTGACGTCACAGTGGCTTGCCTGAAACAAAGGAATTAGAGAAACATGTGCTTACAGGGGCGTTGAACCGCCTTCTCCCGCTGATGGAGCAAAGTTGCTACAGTGACAAAGACAAGCTCCGCGCTCATGGGCAATTTATATGAGGCAACTGTGCTGCGAGTATCTAAGTAGTCGTCGTGCATGGATAAAATGCAATGTTTCAAACAGATCTGATGAATTCACCTACTTTGAAAAAGTGTGCGTTAGGGAGTTCTTTTGACACAAAGCGAAAATCGACAGTCAAGCGTCAATCAGCAGACAGCCGTGTGTTCTTTAGTAATGAGCCTGTTGTCAAAACGGCAGAAAAAAATGTTCACAAACGAAATATTGTTTCTACACTTAAAATGAACAAAGAAAAAATTAGCTAGCCTGATATAAGTCATGTTCATGACGATGCAAATGTAACGAGATTTCGAACTGTTCTGTTGCACACGTTGGGACTCATTTTATTTTTCTACAAAAAACATTTGCCATGACGGGAATCGAACCCGGGCCGCCCTGCGTTACAAGGTAGATGCCTATCCGCTAGACCATTTGGGAAAACTTGATATGTACACCCTAAGATATCTAAGTGTCATTTCGATGAGGTCTGTAGCAGAGGCCATAGAGCACAGCAAACAAATAATCATGTGTTTAAATATCCTTGTCGTTTTGAAAAATTACCATTGTCACCTGCACAGGAATGCCATGCGGCCAACATTGAAGAAATGTGCTTCTCAAATCTGTCATTAACACTGTTTTCCACACGCTTTTTTCATTGCATTGCCATATAATCAATTGGTCATTGATGCGTCACGAATAACGACAATGCGTCGAAAATTAAAGAAATGTAAACATGAATTATGTTATTACTGTCTAAGCATCGCAAAGCTGTATGCGTAAAGGCGTCTGACGTCACAGTGGCTTGCCTGAAACAAAGGAATTAGAGAAACATGTGCTTACAGGGGCGTTGAACCGCCTTCTCCCGCTGATGGAGCAAAGTTGCTACAGTGACAAAGACAAGCTCCGCGCTCATGGGCAATTTATATGAGGCAACTGTGCTGCGAGTATCTAAGTAGTCGTCGTGCATGGATAAAATGCAATGTTTCAAACAGATCTGATGAATTCACCTACTTTGAAAAAGTGTGCGTTAGGGAGTTCTTTTGACACAAAGCGAAAATCTACAGTCAAGCGTCAATCAGCAGACAGCCGTGTGTTCTTTAGTAATGAGCCTGTTGTCAAAACGGCAGAAAAAAATGTTCACAAACGAAATATTGTTTCTACACTTAAAATGAACAAAGAAAAAATTAGCTAGCCTGATATAAGTCATGTTCATGACGATGCAAATGTAACGAGATTTCGAACTGTTCTGTTGCACACGTTGGGACTCATTTTATTTTTCTACAAAAATCATTTGCCATGACGGGAATCGAACCCGCGCCGCCCTGCGTGACAAGGCAGATTCCTATCCGCTAGACCATTTGGGAAGACTTGATATGTACACCCTAAGATATCTAAGTGTCATTTCGATGAGGTCTGTAGCAGAGGCCATAGAGCACAGCAAACAAATAATCATGTGTTTAAATATCCTTGTCGTTTTGAAAAATTACCATTGTCACCTGCACAGGAATGCCATGCGGCCAACATTGAAGAAATGTGATTCTCAAATCTGTCATTAACACTGTTTTCCACACGCTTTTTTCATTGCATTGCCATATAATCAATTGGTCATTGATGCGTCACGAATAGCGACAATGCGTCGAAAATTAAAGAAATGTAAACATGAATTATGTTATTACTGTCTAAGCATCGCAAAGCTGTATGCGTAAAGGCGTCTGACGTCACAGTGGCTTGCCTGAAACAAAGGAATTAGAGAAACATGTGCTTACAGGGGCGTCGAACCGCCTTCTCCCGCTGATGGAGCAAAGTTGCTACAGTGACAAAGACAAGCTCCGCGCTCATGGGCAATTTATATGAGGCAACTGTGCTGCGAGTATCTAAGTAGTCGTCGTGCATGGATAAAATGCAATGTTTCAAACAGATCTGATGAATTCACCTACTTTGAAAAAGTGTGCGTTAGGAAGTTCTGTTGACACAAAGCGAAAATCTACAGTCAAGTGTCAATCAGCAGACAGCCGTGTGTTCTTTAGTCATGAGCCTGTTGTCAAAACGGCAGAAAAAAATGTTCACAAACGAAATATTGTTTCTACACTTAAAATGAACAAAGAAAAAATTAGCTAGCCTGATATAAGTCATGTTCATGACGATGCAAATGTAACGAGATTTCGAACTGTTCTGTTGCACACGTTGGGACTCATTTTATTTTTCTACAAAAATCCTTTGCCATGACGGGAATTGAACACGGGCCGCCCTGCGTTACAAGGCAGATTCCTATCCGCTAGACCATTTGGGAAGACTTGATATGTACACCCTAAGATATCTAAGTGTCATTTCGATGAGGTCTGTAGCAGAGGCCATAGAGCACAGCAAACAAATAATCATGTGTTTAAATATCCTTTTCGTTTTGAAAAATTACCATTGTCACCTGCACAGGAATGCCATGCGGCCAACATTGAAGAAATGTGCTTCTCAAATCTGTCATTAACACTGTTTTCCACACGCTTTTTTCATTGCATTGCCATATAATCAATTGGTCATTGATGCGTCACGAATAACGACAATGCGTCGAAAATTAAAGAAATGTAAACATGAATTATGTTATTACTGTCTAAGCATCGCAAAGCTGTATGCGTAAAGGCGTCTGACGTCACAGTGGCTTGCCTGAAACAAAGGAATTAGAGAAACATGTGCTTACAGGGGCGTCGAACCGCCTTCTCCCGCTGATGGAGCAAAGTTGCTACAGTGACAAAGACAAGCTCCGCGCTTATGGGCAATTTATATGAGGCAACTGTGCTGCGAGTATCTAAGTAGTCGTCGTGCATGGATAAAATGCAATGTTTCAAACAGATCTGATGAATTCACCTACTTTGAAAAAGTGTGTGTTAAGGGAGTCCTTTTGACACAAAGCGAAAATCTACAGTCAAGCGTCAATCAGCAGACAGCCGTGTGTTCTTTAGTCATGAGCCTGTTGTCAAAACGGCAGAAAAAAATGGTCACTAACGAAATATTGTTTCTACACATAAAATGAACAAAGAAAAAATGAGCTAGCCTGATATAAGTCATGTTCATGACGATGCAAATGTAACGAGATTTCGAACTGTTCTGTTGCACACGTTGGGATTCATTTTATTTTTCGTCAAGAATCATTTGCCATGACGGGAATCGAACCCGAGCCACCCTGCGTTACAAGGCAGATTCCTATCCGCTAGACCATTTGGGAAGATTTCATATGTAGACCCTAAGATATCTAAGTGTCATTTCGATGAGGTCTGTAGCAGAGGCCATAGAGCACAGCAAACAAATAATCATGTGTTTAAATATCCTTGTCGTTTTGAAAAATTACCATTGTCACCTGCACAGGAATGCCATGCGGCCAACATTGAAGAAATGTGCTTCTCAAATCTGTCATTAACACTGTTTTCCACACGCTTTTTTCATTGCATTGCCATATAATCAATTGGTCATTGATGCGTCACGAATAACGACAATGCGTCGAAAATTAAAGAAATGTAAACATGAATTATGTTATTACTGTCTAAGCATCGCAAAGCTGTATGCGTAAAGGCGTCTGACGTCACAGTGGCTTGCCTGAAACAAAGGAATTAGAGAAACATGTGCTTACAGGGGCGTCGAACCGCCTTCTCCCGCTGATGGAGCAAAGTTGCTACAGTGACAAAGACAAGCTCCGCGCTTATGGGCAATTTATATGAGGCAACTGTGCTGCGAGTATCTAAGTAGTCGTCGTGCATGGATAAAATGCAATGTTTCAAACAGATCTGATGAATTCACCTACTTTGAAAAAGTGTGTGTTAAGGGAGTCCTTTTGACACAAAGCGAAAATCTACAGTCAAGCGTCAATCAGCAGACAGCCGTGTGTTCTTTAGTCATGAGCCTGTTGTCAAAACGGCAGAAAAAAATGGTCACTAACGAAATATTGTTTCTACACATAAAATGAACAAAGAAAAAATGAGCTAGCCTGATATAAGTCATGTTCATGACGATGCAAATGTAACGAGATTTCGAACTGTTCTGTTGCACACGTTGGGACTCATTTTATTTTTCTACAAAAATCCTTTGCCATGACGGGAATCGAACCCGGGCCGCCCTGCGTGACAAGGCAGATTCCTATCCGCTAGACCATTTGGGAAGACTTGATACGTACACCCTAAGATATCTAAGTGTCATTTCGATGAGGTCTGTAGCAGAGGCCATAGAGCACAGCAAACAAATAATCATGTGTTTAAATATCCTTGTCGTTTTGAAAAATTACCATTGTCACCTGCACAGGAATGCCATGCGGCCAACATTGAAGAAATGTGCTTCTCAAATCTGTCATTAACACTGTTTTCCACACGCTTTTTTCATTGCATTGCCATATAATCAATTGGTCATTGATGCGTCACGAATAACGACAATGCGTCGAAAATTAAAGAAATGTAAACATGAATTATGTTATTACTGTCTAAGCATCGCAAAGCTGTATGCGTAAAGGCGTCTGACGTCACAGTGGCTTGCCTGAAACAAAGGAATTAGAGAAACATGTGCTTACAGGGGCGTCGAACCGCCTTCTCCCGCTGATGGAGCAAAGTTGCTACAGTGACAAAGACAAGCTCCGCGCTTATGGGCAATTTATATGAGGCAACTGTGCTGCGAGTATCTAAGTAGTCGTCGTGCATGGATAAAATGCAATGTTTCAAACAGATCTGATGAATTCACCTACTTTGAAAAAGTGTGTGTTAAGGGAGTCCTTTTGACACAAAGCGAAAATCTACAGTCAAGCGTCAATCAGCAGACAGCCGTGTGTTCTTTAGTCATGAGCCTGTTGTCAAAACGGCAGAAAAAAATGGTCACTAACGAAATATTGTTTCTACACATAAAATGAACAAAGAAAAAATGAGCTAGCCTGATATAAGTCATGTTCATGACGATGCAAATGTAACGAGATTTCGAACTGTTCTGTTGCACACGTTGGGATTCATTTTATTTTTCGACAAGAATCATTTGCCATGACGGGAATCGAACCCGGGCCACCCTGCGTTACAAGGCAGATTCCTATCCGCTAGACCATTTGGGAAGATTTCATATGTAGACCCTAAGATATCTAAGTGTCATTTCGATGACGTCTGTAGCAGAGGCCATAGAGCACACCAAACAAATAATCATGTGTTTAAATATCCTTGTCGTTTTGAAAAATTACCATTGTCACCTGCACAGGAATGCCATGCGGCCAACATTGAAGAAATGTGCTTCTCAAATCTGTCATTAACACTGTTTTCCACACGCTTTTTTCATTGCATTGCCATATAATCAATTTGTCATTGATGCGTCACGAATAACGACAATGCGTCGAAAATTAAAGAAATGTAAACATGAATTATGTTATTACTGTCTAAGCATCGCAAAGCTGTATGCGTAAAGGCGTCTGACGTCACAGTGGCTTGCCTGAAACAAAGGAATTAGAGAAACATGTGCTTACAGGGGCGTCGAACCGCCTTCTCCCGCTGATGGAGCAAAGTTGCTACAGTGACAAAGACAAGCTCCACGCTCATGAGCAATTTATATGGGGCAACTGTGCTGCGAGTATCTAAGCAGTCGTCGTGCATGGATAAAATGCAATGTTTCAAACAGATCTGATGAATTCACCTACTTTGAAAAAGTGTGCGTTAGGAAGTTCTTTTGACACAAAGCGAAAATCTACAGTCAAGCGTCAATCAGCAGACAGCCGTGTGTTCTTTAGTCATGAGCCTGTTGTCAAAACGGCAGAAAAAAATGTTCACAAACGAAATATTGTTTCTACACTTAAAATGAACAAAGAAAAAATTAGCTAGCCTGATATAAGTCATGTTCATGACGATGCAAATGTAACGAGATTTCGAACTGTTCTGTTGCACACGTTGGGACTCATTTTATTTTTCTACAAAAAACATTTGCCATGACGGGAATCGAACCCGGGACACCCTGCGTTACAAGGTAGATGCCTATCCGCTAGACCATTTGGGAAGACTTGATATGTACACCCTAAGATATCTAAGTGTCATTTCGATGAGGTCTGTAGCAGAGGCCATAGAGCACAGCAAACAAATAATCATGTGTTTAAATATCCTTGTCGTTTTTTAAAATTACCATTGTCACCTGCACAGGAATGCCATGCGGCCAACATTGAAGAAATGTGCTTCTCAAATCTGTCATTAACACTGTTTTCCACACGCTTTTTTCATTGCATTGCCATATAATCAATTGGTCATTGATGCGTCACGAATAACGACAATGCGTCGAAAATTAAAGAAATGTAAACATGAATTATGTTATTACTGTCTAAGCATCGCAAAGCTGTATGCGTAAAGGCGTCTGACGTCACAGTGGCTTGCCTGAAACAAAGGAATTAGAGAAACATGTGCTTACAGGGGCGTCGAACCGCCTTCTCCCGCTGATGGAGCAAAGTTGCTACAGTGACAAAGACAAGCTCCACGCTCATGAGCAATTTATATGGGGCAACTGTGCTGCGAGTATCTAAGCAGTCGTCGTGCATGGATAAAATGCAATGTTTCAAACAGATCTGATGAATTCACCTACTTTGAAAAAGTGTGCGTTAGGAAGTTCTTTTGACACAAAGCGAAAATCTACAGTCAAGCGTCAATCAGCAGACAGCCGTGTGTTCTTTAGTCATGAGCCTGTTGTCAAAACGGCAGAAAAAAATGTTCACAAACGAAATATTGTTTCTACACTTAAAATGAACAAAGAAAAAATTAGCTAGCCTGATATAAGTCATGTTCATGACGATGCAAATGTAACGAGATTTCGAACTGTTCTGTTGCACACGTTGGGACTCATTTTATTTTTCTACAAAAAACATTTGCCATGACGGGAATCGAACCCGGGACACCCTGCGTTACAAGGTAGATGCCTATCCGCTAGACCATTTGGGAAGACTTGATATGTACACCCTAAGATATCTAAGTGTCATTTCGATGAGGTCTGTAGCAGAGGCCATAGAGCACAGCAAACAAATAATCATGTGTTTAAATATCCTTGTCGTTTTTTAAAATTACCATTGTCACCTGCACAGGAATGCCATGCGGCCAACATTGAAGAAATGTGCTTCTCAAATCTGTCATTAACACTGTTTTCCACACGCTTTTTTCATTGCATTGCCATATAATCAATTGGTCATTGATGCGTCACGAATAACGACAATGCGTCGAAAATTAAAGAAATGTAAACATGAATTATGTTATTACTGTCTAAGCATCGCAAAGCTGTATGCGTAAAGGCGTCTGACGTCACAGTGGCTTGCCTGAAACAAAGGAATTAGAGAAACATGTGCTTACAGGGGCGTCGAACCGCCTTCTCCCGCTGATGGAGCAAAGTTGCTACAGTGACAAAGACAAGCTCCGCGCTCATGGGCAATTTATATGAGGCAACTGTGCTGCGAGTATCTAAGTAGTCGTCGTGCATGGATAAAATGCAATGTTTCAAACAGATCTGATGAATTCACCTACATTGAAAAAGTGTGCGTTAGGGAGTTCTTTTGACACAAAGCGAAAATCTACAGTCAAGCGTCAATCAGCAGACAGCCGTGTGTTCTTTAGTCATGAGCCTGTTGTCAAAACGGCAGAAAAAAATGTTCACAAACGAAATATTGTTTCTACACTTAAAATGAACAAAGAAAAAATTAGCTAGCCTGATATAAGTCATGTTCATGACGATGCAAATGTAACGAGATTTCGAACTGTTCTGTTGCACACGTTGGGACTCATTTTATTTTTCTACAAAAATCCTTTGCCATGACGGGAATCGAACACGGGCCGCCCTGCGTTACAAGGCAGATTCCTATCCGCTAGACCATTTGGGAAGACTTGATATGTACACCCTAAGATATCTAAGTGTCATTTCGATGAGGTCTGTAGCAGAGGCCATAGAGCACAGCAAACAAATAATCATGTGTTTAAATATCCTTGTCGTTTTGAAAAATTACCATTGTCACCTGCACAGGAATGCCATGCGGCCAACATTGAAGAAATGTGCTTCTCAAATCTGTCATTAACACTGTTTTCCACACACTTTTTTCATTGCATTGCCATATAATCAATTGGTGATTGATGCGTCACGAATAACGACAATGCGTCGAAAATTAAAGAAATGTAAACATGAATTATGTTATTACTGTCTAAGCATCGCAAAGCTGTATGCGTAAAGGCGTCTGACGTCACAGTGGCTTGCCTGAAACAAAGGAATTAGAGAAACATGTGCTTACAGGGGCGTCGAACGGCCTTCTCCCGCTGATGGAGCAAAGTTGCTACAGTGACAAAGACAAGCTCCGCGCTCATGGGCAATTTATATGGGGCAACTGTGCTGCGAGTATCTAAGCAGTCGTCGTGCATGGATAAAATGCAATGTTTCAAACAGATCTGATGAATTCACCTACTTTGAAAAAGTGTGCGTTAGGAAGTTCTTTTGACACAAAGCGAAAATCTACAGTCAAGCGTCAATCAGCAGACAGCCGTGTGTTCTTTAGTCATGAGCCTGTTGTCAAAACGGCAGAAAAAAATGTTCACAAACGAAATATTGTTTCTACACTTAAAATGAACAAAGAAAAAATTAGCTAGCCTGATATAAGTCATGTTCATGACGATGCAAATGTAACGAGATTTCGAACTGTTCTGTTGCACACGTTGGGACTCATTTTATTTTTCTACAAAAAACATTTGCCATGACGGGAATCGAACCCGGGCCGCCCTGCGTTACAAGGTAGATGCCTATCCGCTAGACCATTTGGGAAGACTTGATATGTACACCCTAAGATATCTAAGTGTCATTTCGATGAGGTCTGTAGCAGAGGCCATAGAGCACAGCAAACAAATAATCATGTGTTTAAATATTCTTGTCGTTTTGAAAAATTACCATTGTCACCTGCACAGGAATGCCATGCGTCCAACATTGAAGAAATGTGCTTCTCAAATCTGTCATTAACACTGTTTTCCACACGCTTTTTTCATTGCATTGCCAAATAATCAATTGGTCATTGATGCGTCACGAATAACGACAATGCGTCGAAAATTAAAGAAATGTAAACATGAATTATGTTATTACTGTCTAAGCATCGCAAAGCTGTATGCGTAAAGGCGTCTGACGTCACAGTGGCTTGCCTGAAACAAAGGAATTAGAGAAACATGTGCTTACAGGGGCGTCGAACCGCCTTCTCCCGCTGATGGAGCAAAGTTGCTACAGTGACAAAGACAAGCTCCGCGCTCATGGGCAATTTATATGAGGCAACTGTGCTGCGAGTATCTAAGTAGTCGTCGTGCATGGATAAAATGCAATGTTTCAAACAGATCTGATGAATTCACCTACTTTGAAAAAGTGTGCGTTAGGGAGTTCTTTTGACACAAAGCGAAAATCTACAGTCAAGCGTCAATCAGCAGACAGCCGTGTGTTCTTTAGTCATGAGCCTGTTGTCAAAACGGCAGAAAAAAATGTTCACAAACGAAATATTGTTTCTAAACTTAAAATGAACAAAGAAAAAATGAGCTAGCCTGATATAAGTCATGTTCATGACGATGCAAATGTAACGAGATTTCGAACTGTTCTGTTGCACACGTTGGGACTCATTTTATTTTTCGACAAAAAACATTTGCCATGACAGGAATCGAACCCGGGCCGCCCTGCGTTACAAGGTAGATGCCTATCCGCTAGACCATTTGGGAAGACTTGATATGTACACCCTAAGATATCTAAGTGTCATTTCGATGAGGTCTGTAGCAGAGGCCATAGAGCACAGCAAACAAATAATCATGTGTTTAAATATCCTTGTCGTTTAGAAAAATTACCATTGTCACCTGCACAGGAATGCCATGCGGCCAACATTGAAGAAATGTGCTTCTCAAATCTGTCATTAACACTGTTTTCCACACGCTTTTTTCATTGCATTGCCATATAATCAATTGGTCATTGATGCGTCACGAATAACGACAATGCGTCGAAAATTAAAGAAATGTAAACATGAATTATGTTATTACTGTCTAAGCATCGCAAAGCTGTATGCGTAAAGGCGTCTGACGTCACAGTGGCTTGCCTGAAACAAAGGAATTAGAGAAACATGTGCTTACAGGGGCGTCGAACCGCATTCTCCCGCTGATGGAGAAAAGTTGCTACAGTGACAAAGACAAGCTCCACGCTCATGGGCAATTTATATGGGGCAACTGTGCTGCGAGTATCTAAGCAGTCGTCGTGCATGGATAAAATGCAATGTTTCAAACAGATCTGATGAATTCACCTACTTTGAAAAAGTGTGCGTTAGGAAGTTCTTTTGACACAAAGCGAAAATCTACAGTCAAGCGTCAATCAGCAGACAGCCGTGTGTTCTTTAGTCATGAGCCTGTTGTCAAAACGGCAGAAAAAAATGTTCACAAACGAAATATTGTTTCTACACTTAAAATGAACAAAGAAAAAATTAGCTAGCCTGATATAAGTCATGTTCATGACGATGCAAATGTAACGAGATTTCGAACTGTTCTGTTGCACACGTTGGGACTCATTTTATTTTTCTACAAAAATCATTTGCCATGACGGGAATCGAACCCGGGCCGCCCTGCATGACAAGGCAGATTCCTATCCGCTAGACCATTTGGGAAGACTTGATATGTACACCCTAAGATATCTAAGTGTCATTTCGATGAGGTCTGTAGCAGAGGCCATAGAGCACAGCAAACAAATAATCATGTGTTGAAATATCCTTGTCGTTTTGAAAAATTACCATTGTCACCTGCACAGGAATGCCATGCGGCCAACATTGAAGAAATGTGCTTCTCAAATCTGTCATTAACACTGTTTTCCACACGCTTTTTTCATTGCATTGCCATATAATCAATTGGTCATTGATGCGTCACGAATAACGACAATGCGTCGAAAATTAAAGAAATGTAAACATGAATTATGTTATTACTGTCTAAGCATCGCAAAGCTGTATGCGTAAAGGCGTCTGACGTCACAGTGGCTTGCCTGAAACAAAGGAATTAGAGAAACATGTGCTTACAGGGGCGTCGAACCGCATTCTCCCGCTGATGGAGCAAAGTTGCTACAGTGACAAAGACAAGCTCCACGCTCATGGGCAATTTATATGGGGCAACTGTGCTGCGAGTATCTAAGCAGTCGTCGTGCATGGATAAAATGCAATGTTTCAAACAGATCTGATGAATTCACCTACTTTGAAAAAGTGTGCGTTAGGAAGTTCTTTTGACACAAAGCGAAAATCTACAGTCAAGCGTCAATCAGCAGACAGCCGTGTGTTCTTTAGTCATGAGCCTGTTGTCAAAACGGCAGAAAAAAATGTTCACAAACGAAATATTGTTTCTACACTTAAAATGAACAAAGAAAAAATTAGCTAGCCTGATATAAGTCATGTTCATGACGATGCAAATGTAACGAGATTTCGAACTGTTCTGTTGCACACGTTGGGACTCATTTTATTTTTCTACAAAAAACATTTGCCATGACGGGAATCGAACCCGGGCCGCCCTGCGTTACAAGGTAGATGCCTATCCGCTAGACCATTTGGGAAGACTTGATAAGTACACCCTAAGATATCTAAGTGTCATTTCGATGAGGTCTGTAGCAGAGGCCATAGAGCACAGCAAACAAATAATCATGTGTTTAAATATCCTTGTCGTTTTGAAAAATTACCATTGTCACCTGCACAGGAATGCCATGCGGCCAACATTGAAGAAATGTGCTTCTCAAATCTGTCATTAACACTGTTTTACACACGCTTTTTTCATTGCATTGCCATATAATCAATTGGTCATTGATGCGTCACGAATAACGACAATGCGTCGAAAATTAAAGAAATGTAAACATGAATTATGTTATTACTGTCTAAGCATCGCAAAGCTGTATGCGTAAAGGCGTCTGACGTCACAGTGGCTTGCCTGAAACAAAGGAATTAGAGAAACATGTGCTTACAGGGGCGTCGAACCGCCTTCTCCCGCTGATGGAGCAAAGTTGCTACAGTGACAAAGACAAGCTCCGCGCTCATGGGCAATTTATATGAGGCAACTGTGCTGCGAGTATCTAAGTAGTCGTCGTGCATGGATAAAATGCAATGTTTCAAACAGATCTGATGAATTCACCAACTTTGAAAAAGTGTGCGTTAGGGAGTTCTTTTGACACAAAGCGAAAATCGACAGTCAAGCGTCAATCAGCAGACAGCCGTGTGTTCTTTAGTCATGAGCCTGTTGTCAAAACGGCAGAAAAAAATGTTCACAAACGAAATATTGTTTCTACACTTAAAATGAACAAAGAAAAAATGAGCTAGCCTGATATAAGTCATGTTCATGACGATGCAAATGTAACGAGATTTCGAACTGTTCTGTTGCACACGTTGGGACTCATTTTATTTTTCTACAAAAAACATTTGCCATGACGGGAATCGAACCCGGGCCACCCTGCGTTACAAGGTAGATGCCTGTCCGCTAGACCATTTGGGAAGACTTGATAAGTACACCCTAAGATATCTAAGTGTCATTTCGATGAGGTCTGTAGCAGAGGCCATAGAGCACAGCAAACAAATAATCATGTGTTTAAATATCCTTGTCGTTTTGAAAAATTACCATTGTCACCTGCACAGGAATGCCATGCGGCCAACATTGAAGAAATGTGCTTCTCAAATCTGTCATTAACACTGTTTTCCACACGCTTTTTTCATTGCATTGCCATATAATCAATTGGTCATTGATGCGTCACGAATAACGACAATGCGTCGAAAATTAAAGAAATGTAAACATGAATTATGTTATTACTGTCTAAGCATCGCAAAGCTGTATGCGTAAAGGCGTCTGACGTCACAGTGGCTTGCCTGAAACAAAGGAATTAGAGAAACATGTGCTTACAGGGGCGTCGAACCGCCTTCTCCCGCTGATGGAGCAAAGTTGCTACAGTGACAAAGACAAGCTCCGCGCTCATGGGCAATTTATATGAGGCAACTGTGCTGCGAGTATCTAAGTAGTCGTCGTGCATGGATAAAATGCAATGTTTCAAACAGATCTGATGAATTCACCTACTTTGAAAAAGTGTGCGTTAGGGAGTTCTTTTGACACAAAGCGAAAATCGACAGTCAAGCGTCAATCAGCAGACAGCCGTGTGTTCTTTAGTCATGAGCCTGTTGTCAAAACGGCAGAAAAAAATGTTCACAAACGAAATATTGTTTCTACACTTAAAATGAACAAAGAAAAAATTAGCTAGCCTGATATAAGTCATGTTCATGACGATGCAAATGTAACGAGATTTCGAACTGTTCTGTTGCACACGTTGGGACTCATTTTATTTTTCTACAAAAAACATTTGCCATGACGGGAATCGAACCCGGGCCGCCCTGCGTTACAAGGTAGATGCCTATCCGCTAGACCATTTGGGAAGACTTGATAAGTACACCCTAAGATATCTAAGTGTCATTTCGATGAGGTCTGTAGCAGAGGCCATAGAGCACAGCAAACAAATAATCATGTGTTTAAATATCCTTGTCGTTTTGAAAAATTACCATTGTCACCTGCACAGGAATGCCATGCGGCCAACAT
The DNA here is from genome assembly GCF_951799395.1 of Argentina silus. Lineage (NCBI taxonomy): Eukaryota > Metazoa > Chordata > Actinopteri > Argentiniformes > Argentinidae > Argentina > Argentina silus. The sequence goes on along the minus strand of NW_028152885.1, from coordinate 42,843 downwards.
TGAAGAAATGTGCTTCTCAAATCTGTCATTAACACTGTTTTCCACACGCTTTTTTCATTGCATTGCCATATAATCAATTGGTCATTGATGCGTCACGAATAACGACAATGCGTCGAAAATTAAAGAAATGTAAACATGAATTATGTTATTACTGTCTAAGCATCGCAAAGCTGTATGCGTAAAGGCGTCTGACGTCACAGTGGCTTGCCTGAAACAAAGGAATTAGAGAAACATGTGCTTACAGGGGCGTCGAACCGCCTTCTCCCGCTGATGGAGCAAAGTTGCTACAGTGACAAAGACAAGCTCCGCGCTCATGGGCAATTTATATGAGGCAACTGTGCTGCGAGTATCTAAGTAGTCGTCGTGCATGGATAAAATGCAATGTTTCAAACAGATCTGATGAATTCACCTACTTTGAAAAAGTGTGCGTTAGGGAGTTCTTTTGACACAAAGCGAAAATCGACAGTCAAGCGTCAATCAGCAGACAGCCGTGTGTTCTTTAGTCATGAGCCTGTTGTCAAAACGGCAGAAAAAAATGTTCACAAACGAAATATTGTTTCTACACTTAAAATGAACAAAGAAAAAATTAGCTAGCCTGATATAAGTCATGTTCATGACGATGCAAATGTAACGAGATTTCGAACTGTTCTGTTGCACACGTTGGGACTCATTTTATTTTTCTACAAAAAACATTTGCCATGACGGGAATCGAACCCGGGCCGCCCTGCGTTACAAGGTAGATGCCTATCCGCTAGACCATTTGGGAAGACTTGATAAGTACACCCTAAGATATCTAAGTGTCATTTCGATGAGGTCTGTAGCAGAGGCCATAGAGCACAGCAAACAAATAATCATGTGTTTAAATATCCTTGTCGTTTTGAAAAATTACCATTGTCACCTGCACAGGAATGCCATGCGGCCAACATTGAAGAAATGTGCTTCTCAAATCTGTCATTAACACTGTTTTCCACACGCTTTTTTCATTGCATTGCCATATAATCAATTGGTCATTGATGCGTCACGAATAACGACAATGCGTCGAAAATTAAAGAAATGTAAACATGAATTATGTTATTACTGTCTAAGCATCGCAAAGCTGTATGCGTAAAGGCGTCTGACGTCACAGTGGCTTGCCTGAAACAAAGGAATTAGAGAAACATGTGCTTACAGGGGCGTCGAACCGCCTTCTCCCGCTGATGGAGCAAAGTTGCTACAGTGACAAAGACAAGCTCCGCGCTCATGGGCAATTTATATGAGGCAACTGTGCTGCGAGTATCTAAGTAGTCGTCGTGCATGGATAAAATGCAATGTTTCAAACAGATCTGATGAATTCACCTACTTTGAAAAAGTGTGCGTTAGGGAGTTCTTTTGACACAAAGCGAAAATCGACAGTCAAGCGTCAATCAGCAGACAGCCGTGTGTTCTTTAGTCATGAGCCTGTTGTCAAAACGGCAGAAAAAAATGTTCACAAACGAAATATTGTTTCTACACTTAAAATGAACAAAGAAAAAATTAGCTAGCCTGATATAAGTCATGTTCATGACGATGCAAATGTAACGAGATTTCGAACTGTTCTGTTGCACACGTTGGGACTCATTTTATTTTTCTACAAAAAACATCTGCCATGACGGGAATCGAACCCGGGCCGCCCTGCGTTACAAGGTAGATGCCTATCCGCTAGACCATTTGGGAAGACTTGATAAGTACACCCTAAGATATCTAAGTGTCATTTCGATGAGGTCGGTAGCAGAGGCCATAGAGCACAGCAAACAAATAATCATGTGTTTAAATATCCTTGTCGTTTTGAAAAATTACCATTGTCACCTGCACAGGAATGCCATGCGGCCAACATTGAAGAAATGTGCTTCTCAAATCTGTCATTAACACTGTTTTCCACACGCTTTTTTCATTGCATTGCCATATAATCAATTGGTCATTGATGCGTCACGAATAACGACAATGCGTCGAAAATTAAAGAAATGTAAACATGAATTATGTTATTACTGTCTAAGCATCGCAAAGCTGTATGCGTAAAGGCGTCTGACGTCACAGTGGCTTGCCTGAAACAAAGGAATTAGAGAAACATGTGCTTACAGGGGCGTCGAACCGCCTTCTCCCGCTGATGGAGCAAAGTTGCTACAGTGACAAAGACAAGCTCCGCGCTCATGGGCAATTTATATGAGGCAACTGTGCTGCGAGTATCTAAGTAGTCGTCGTGCATGGATAAAATGCAATGTTTCAAACAGATCTGATGAATTCACCTACTTTGAAAAAGTGTGCGTTAGGGAGTTCTTTTGACACAAAGCGAAAATCGACAGTCAAGCGTCAATCAGCAGACAGCCGTGTGTTCTTTAGTCATGAGCCTGTTGTCAAAACGGCAGAAAAAAATGTTCACAAACGAAATATTGTTTCTACACTTAAAATGAACAAAGAAAAAATTAGCTAGCCTGATATAAGTCATGTTCATGACGATGCAAATGTAACGAGATTTCGAACTGTTCTGTTGCACACGTTGGGACTCATTTTATTTTTCTACAAAAAATATTTGCCATGACGGGAATCGAACCCGGGCCGCCCTGCGTTACAAGGTAGATGCCTATCCGCTAGACCATTTGGGAAGACTTGATAAGTACACCCTAAGATATCTAAGTGTCATTTCGATGAGGTCTGTAGCAGAGGCCATAGAGCACAGCAAACAAATAATCATGTGTTTAAATATCCTTGTCGTTTTGAAAAATTACCATTGTCACCTGCACAGGAATGCCATGCGGCCAACATTGAAGAAATGTGCTTCTCAAATCTGTCATTAACACTGTTTTCCACACGCTTTTTTCATTGCATTGCCATATAATCAATTGGTCATTGATGCGTCACGAATAACGACAATGCGTCGAAAATTAAAGAAATGTAAACATGAATTATGTTATTACTGTCTAAGCATCGCAAAGCTGTATGCGTAAAGGCGTCTGACGTCACAGTGGCTTGCCTGAAACAAAGGAATTAGAGAAACATGTGCTTACAGGGGCGTCGAACCGCCTTCTCCCGCTGATGGAGCAAAGTTGCTACAGTGACAAAGACAAGCTCCGCGCTCATGGGCAATTTATATGAGGCAACTGTGCTGCGAGTATCTAAGTAGTCGTCGTGCATGGATAAAATGCAATGTTTCAAACAGATCTGATGAATTCACCTACTTTGAAAAAGTGTGCGTTAGGGAGTTCTTTTGACACAAAGCGAAAATCGACAGTCAAGCGTCAATCAGCAGACAGCCGTGTGTTCTTTAGTCATGAGCCTGTTGTCAAAACGGCAGAAAAAAATGTTCACAAACGAAATATTGTTTCTACACTTAAAATGAACAAAGAAAAAATTAGCTAGCCTGATATAAGTCATGTTCATGACGATGCAAATGTAACGAGATTTCGAACTGTTCTGTTGCACACGTTGGGACTCATTTTATTTTTCTACAAAAAACATCTGCCATGACGGGAATCGAACCCGGGCCGCCCTGCGTTACAAGGTAGATGCCTATCCGCTAGACCATTTGGGAAGACTTGATAAGTACACCCTAAGATATCTAAGTGTCATTTCGATGAGGTCGGTAGCAGAGGACATAGAGCACAGCAAACAAATAATCATGTGTTTAAATATCCTTGTCGTTTTGAAAAATTACCATTGTCACCTGCACAGGAATGCCATGCGGCCAACATTGAAGAAATGTGCTTCTCAAATCTGTCATTAACACTGTTTTCCACACGCTTTTTTCATTGCATTGCCATATAATCAATTGGTCATTGATGCGTCACGAATAACGACAATGCGTCGAAAATTAAAGAAATGTAAACATGAATTATGTTATTACTGTCTAAGCATCGCAAAGCTGTATGCGTAAAGGCGTCTGACGTCACAGTGGCTTGCCTGAAACAAAGGAATTAGAGAAACATGTGCTTACAGGGGCGTCGAACCGCCTTCTCCCGCTGATGGAGCAAAGTTGCTACAGTGACAAAGACAAGCTCCGCGCTCATGGGCAATTTATATGAGGCAACTGTGCTGCGAGTATCTAAGTAGTCGTCGTGCATGGATAAAATGCAATGTTTCAAACAGATCTGATGAATTCACCTACTTTGAAAAAGTGTGCGTTAGGGAGTTCTTTTGACACAAAGCGAAAATCGACAGTCAAGCGTCAATCAGCAGACAGCCGTGTGTTCTTTAGTCATGAGCCTGTTGTCAAAACGGCAGAAAAAAATGTTCACAAACGAAATATTGTTTCTACACTTAAAATGAACAAAGAAAAAATTAGCTAGCCTGATATAAGTCATGTTCATGACGATGCAAATGTAACGAGATTTCGAACTGTTCTGTTGCACACGTTGGGACTCATTTTATTTTTCTACAAAAAACATTTGCCATGACGGGAATCGAACCCGGGCCGCCCTGCGTTACAAGGTAGATGCCTATCCGCTAGACCATTTGGGAAGACTTGATAAGTACACCCTAAGATATCTAAGTGTCATTTCGATGAGGTCTGTAGCAGAGGCCATAGAGCACAGCAAACAAATAATCATGTGTTTAAATATCCTTGTCGTTTTGAAAAATTACCATTGTCACCTGCACAGGAATGCCATGCGGCCAACATTGAAGAAATGTGCTTCTCAAATCTGTCATTAACACTGTTTTCCACACGCTTTTTTCATTGCATTGCCATATAATCAATTGGTCATTGATGCGTCACGAATAACGACAATGCGTCGAAAATTAAAGAAATGTAAACATGAATTATGTTATTACTGTCTAAGCATCGCAAAGCTGTATGCGTAAAGGCGTCTGACGTCACAGTGGCTTGCCTGAAACAAAGGAATTAGAGAAACATGTGCTTACAGGGGCGTCGAACCGCCTTCTCCCGCTGATGGAGCAAAGTTGCTACAGTGACAAAGACAAGCTCCGCGCTCATGGGCAATTTATATGAGGCAACTGTGCTGCGAGTATCTAAGTAGTCGTCGTGCATGGATAAAATGCAATGTTTCAAACAGATCTGATGAATTCACCTACTTTGAAAAAGTGTGCGTTAGGGAGTTCTTTTGACACAAAGCGAAAATCGACAGTCAAGCGTCAATCAGCAGACAGCCGTGTGTTCTTTAGTCATGAGCCTGTTGTCAAAACGGCAGAAAAAAATGTTCACAAACGAAATATTGTTTCTACACTTAAAATGAACAAAGAAAAAATGAGCTAGCCTGATATAAGTCATGTTCATGACGATGCAAATGTAACGAGATTTCGAACTGTTCTGTTGCACACGTTGGGACTCATTTTATTTTTCTACAAAAAACATCTGCCATGACGGGAATCGAACCCGGGCCGCCCTGCGTTACAAGGTAGATGCCTATCCGCTAGACCATTTGGGAAGACTTGATAAGTACACCCTAAGATATCTAAGTGTCATTTCGATGAGGTCGGTAGCAGAGGCCATAGAGCACAGCAAACAAATAATCATGTGTTTAAATATCCTTGTCGTTTTGAAAAATTACCATTGTCACCTGCACAGGAATGCCATGCGGCCAACATTGAAGAAATGTGCTTCTCAAATCTGTCATTAACACTGTTTTCCACACGCTTTTTTCATTGCATTGCCATATAATCAATTGGTCATTGATGCGTCACGAATAACGACAATGCGTCGAAAATTAAAGAAATGTAAACATGAATTATGTTATTACTGTCTAAGCATCGCAAAGCTGTATGCGTAAAGGCGTCTGACGTCACAGTGGCTTGCCTGAAACAAAGGAATTAGAGAAACATGTGCTTACAGGGGCGTCGAACCGCCTTCTCCCGCTGATGGAGCAAAGTTGCTACAGTGACAAAGACAAGCTCCGCGCTCATGGGCAATTTATATGAGGCAACTGTGCTGCGAGTATCTAAGTAGTCGTCGTGCATGGATAAAATGCAATGTTTCAAACAGATCTGATGAATTCACCAACTTTGAAAAAGTGTGCGTTAGGGAGTTCTTTTGACACAAAGCGAAAATCGACAGTCAAGCGTCAATCAGCAGACAGCCGTGTGTTCTTTAGTCATGAGCCTGTTGTCAAAACGGCAGAAAAAAATGTTCACAAACGAAATATTGTTTCTACACTTAAAATGAACAAAGAAAAAATTAGCTAGCCTGATATAAGTCATGTTCATGACGATGCAAATGTAACGAGATTTCGAACTGTTCTGTTGCACACGTTGGGACTCATTTTATTTTTCTACAAAAAACATTTGCCATGACGGGAATCGAACACGGGCCGCCCTGCGTTACAAGGTAGATGCCTATCCGCTAGACCATTTGGGAAGACTTGATAAGTACACCCTAAGATATCTGTGTCATTTCGATGAGGTCTGTAGCAGAGGCCATAGAGCACAGCAAACAAATAATCATGTGTTTAAATATCCTTGTCGTTTTGAAAAATTACCATTGTCACCTGCACAGGAATGCCATGCGGCCAACATTGAAAAAATTTGCTTCTCAAATCTGTCATTAACACTGTTTTCCACACGCTTTTTTCATTGCATTCCCATATAATCAATTGGTCATTGATGCGTCACGAATAACGACAATGCGTCGAAAATTAAAGAAATGTAAACATGAATTATGTTATTACTGTCTAAGCATCGCAAAGCTGTATGCGTAAAGGCGTCTGACGTCACAGTGGCTTGCCTGAAACAAAGGAATTAGAGAAACATGTGCTTACAGGGGCGTCGAACCGCCTTCTCCCGCTGATGGAGCAAAGTTGCTACAGTGACAAAGACAAGCTCCGCGCTCATGGGCAATTTATATGAGGCAACTGTGCTGCGAGTATCTAAGTAGTCGTCGTGCATGGATAAAATGCAATGTTTCAAACAGATCTGATGAATTCACCAACTTTGAAAAAGTGTGCGTTAGGGAGTTCTTTTGACACAAAGCGAAAATCGACAGTCAAGCGTCAATCAGCAGACAGCCGTGTGTTCTTTAGTCATGAGCCTGTTGTCAAAACGGCAGAAAAAAATGTTCACAAACGAAATATTGTTTCTACACTTAAAATGAACAAAGAAAAAATTAGCTAGCCTGATATAAGTCATGTTCATGACGATGCAAATGTAACGAGATTTCGAACTGTTCTGTTGCACACGTTGGGACTCATTTTATTTTTCTACAAAAAACATTTGCCATGACGGGAATCGAACCCAGGCCGCCCTGCGTTACAAGGTAGATGCCTATCCGCTAGACCATTTGGGAAGACTTGATATGTACACCCTAAGATATCTAAGTGTCATTTCGATGAGGTCTGAAGCAGAGGCCATAGAGCACAGCAAACAAATAATCATGTGTTGAAATATCCTTGTCGTTTTGAAAAATTACCATTATCACCTGCACAGGAATGCCATGCGGACAACATTGAAGAAATGTGCTTCTCAAATCTGTCATTAACACTGTTTTCCACACGCTTTTTTAATTGCATTGCCATATAATCAATTGGTCATTGATGCGTCACGAATAACGACAATGCGTCGAAAATTAAAGAAATGTAAACATGAATTATGTTATTACTGTCTAAGCATCGCAAAGCTGTATGCGTAAAGGCGTCTGACGTCACAGTGGCTTGCCTGAAACAAAGGAATTAGAGAAACATGTGCTTACAGGGGCGTCGAACCGCATTCTCCCGCTGATGGAGCAAAGTTGCTACAGTGACAAAGACAAGCTCCACGCTCATGGGCAATTCATATGGGGCAACTGTGCTGCGAGTATCTAAGCAGTCGTCGTGCATGGATAAAATGCAATGTTTCAAACAGATCTGATGAATTCACCTACTTTGAAAAAGTGTGCGTTAGGAAGTTCTTTTGACACAAAGCGAAAATCTACAGTCAAGCGTCAATCAGCAGACAGCCGTGTGTTCTTTAGTCATGAGCCTGTTGTCAAAACGGCAGAAAAAAATGTTCACAAACGAAATATTGTTTCTACACTTAAAATGAACAAAGAAAAAATGAGCTAGCCTGATATAAGTCATGTTCATGACGATGCAAATGTAACGAGATTTCGAACTGTTCTGTTGCACACGTTGGGACTCATTTTATTTTTCTACAAAAAACATTTGCCATGACGGGAATCGAACCCGGGCCGCCCTGCGTTACAAGGTAGATGCCTATCCGCTAGACCATTTGGGAAAACTTGATATGTACACCCTAAGATATCTAAGTGTCATTTCGATGAGGTCTGTAGCAGAGGCCATAGAGCACAGCAAACAAATAATCATGTGTTTAAATATCCTTGTCGTTTTGAAAAATTACCATTGTCACCTGCACAGGAATGCCATGCGGCCAACATTGAAGAAATGTGCTTCTCAAATCTGTCATTAACACTGTTTTCCACACGCTTTTTTCATTGCATTGCCATATAATCAATTGGTCATTGATGCGTCACGAATAACGACAATGCGTCGAAAATTAAAGAAATGTAAACATGAATTATGTTATTACTGTCTAAGCATCGCAAAGCTGTATGCGTAAAGGCGTCTGACGTCACAGTGGCTTGCCTGAAACAAAGGAATTAGAGAAACATGTGCTTACAGGGGCGTCGAACCGCCTTCTCCCGCTGATGGAGCAAAGTTGCTGCAGTGACAAAGACAAGCTCCGCGCTCATGGGCAATTTATATGAGGCAACTGTGCTGAGAGTATCTAAGTAGTCGTCGTGCATGGATAAAATGCAATGTTTCAAACAGATCTGATGAATTCACCTACTTTGAAAAAGTGTGCGTTAGGGAGTTCTTTTGACACAAAGCGAAAATCTACAGTCAAGCGTCAATCAGCAGACAGCCGTGTGTTCTTTAGTCATGAGCCTGTTGTCAAAACGGCAGAAAAAAATGGTCACAAACGAAATATTGTTTCTACACTTAAAATGAACAAAGAAAAAATGAGCTAGCCTGATATAAGTCATGTTCATGACGATGCAAATGTAACGAGATTTCGAACTGTTCTGTTGCACACGTTGGGACTCATTTTATTTTTCTACAAAAAACATTTGCCATGACGGGAATCGAACCCGGGCCGCCCTGCGTTACAAGGTAGATGCCTATCCGCTAGACCATTTGGGAAAACTTGATATGTACACCCTAAGATATCTAAGTGTCATTTCGATGAGGTCTGTAGCAGAGGCCATAGAGCACAGCAAACAAATAATCATGTGTTTAAATATCCTTGTCGTTTTGAAAAATTACCATTGTCACCTGCACAGGAATGCCATGCGGCCAACATTGAAGAAATGTGCTTCTCAAATCTGTCATTAACACTGTTTTCCACACGCTTTTTTCATTGCATTGCCATATAATCAATTGGTCATTGATGCGTCACGAATAACGACAATGCGTCGAAAATTAAAGAAATGTAAATATGAATTATGTTATTACTGTCTAAGCATCGCAAAGCTGTATGCGTAAAGGCGTCTGACGTCACAGTGGCTTTCCTGAAACAAAGGAATTAGAGAAACATGTGCTTACAGGGGCGTCGAACCGCCTTCTCCCGCTGATGGAGCAAAGTTGCTACAGTGACAAAGACAAGCTCCGCGCTCATGGGCAATTTATATGAGGCAACTGTGCTGCGAGTATCTAAGTAGTCGTCGTGCATGGATAAAATGCAATGTTTCAAACAGATCTGATGAATTCACCTACTTTGAAAAAGTGTGCGTTAGGGAGTTCTTTTGACACAAAGCGAAAATCGACAGTCAAGCGTCAATCAGCAGACAGCCGTGTGTTCTTTAGTCATGAGCCTGTTGTCAAAACGGCAGAAAAAAATGTTCACAAACGAAATATTGTTTCTACACTTAAAATGAACAAAGAAAAAATTAGCTAGCCTGATATAAGTCATGTTCATGACGATGCAAATGTAACGAGATTTCGAACTGTTCTGTTGCACACGTTGGGACTCATTTTATTTTTCTACAAAAAACATTTGCCATGACGGGAATCGAACCCGGGCCGCCCTGCGTTACAAGGTAGATGCCTATCCGCTAGACCATTTGGGAAGACTTGATATGTACACCCTAAGATATCTAAGTGTCATTTCGATGAGGTCTGTAGCAGAGGCCATAGAGCACAGCAAACAAATAATCATGTGTTGAAATATCCTTGTCGTTTTGAAAAATTACCATTGTCACCTGCACAGGAATGCCATGCGGCCAACATTGAAGAAATGTGCTTCTCAAATCTGTCATTAACACTGTTTTCCACACGCTTTTTTCATTGCATTGCCATATAATCAATTGGTCATTGATGCGTCACGAATAACGACAATGCGTCGAAAATTAAAGAAATGTAAACATGAATTATGTTATTACTGTCTAAGCATCGCAAAGCTGTATGCGTAAAGGCGTCTGACGTCACAGTGGCTTGCCTGAAACAAAGGAATTAGAGAAACATGTGCTTACAGGGGCGTCGAACCCCCTTCTCCCGCTGATGGAGCAAAGTTGCTACAGTGACAAAGACAAGCTCCGCGCTCATGGGCAATTTATATGAGGCAACTGTGCTGCGAGTATCTAAGTAGTCGTCGTGCATGGATAAAATGCAATGTTTCAAACAGATCTGATGAATTCACCAACTTTGAAAAAGTGTGCGTTAGGGAGTTCTTTTGACACAAAGCGAAAATCGACAGTCAAGCGTCAATCAGCAGACAGCCGTGTGTTCTTTAGTCATGAGCCTGTTGTCAAAACGGCAGAAAAAAATGTTCACAAACGAAATATTGTTTCTACACTTAAAATGAACAAAGAAAAAATTAGCTAGCCTGATATAAGTCATGTTCATGACGATGCAAATGTAACGAGATTTCGAACTGTTCTGTTGCACACGTTGGGACTCATTTTATTTTTCTACAAAAAACATTTGCCATGACGGGAATCGAACCCAGGCCGCCCTGCGTTACAAGGTAGATGCCTATCCGCTAGACCATTTGGGAAGACTTGATATGTACACCCTAAGATATCTAAGTGTCATTTCGATGAGGTCTGAAGCAGAGGCCATAGAGCACAGCAAACAAATAATCATGTGTTGAAATATCCTTGTCGTTTTGAAAAATTACCATTGTCACCTGCACAGGAATGCCATGCGGCCAACATTGAAGAAATGTGCTTCTCAAATCTGTCATTAACACTGTTTTCCACACGCTTTTTTCATTGCATTGCCATATAATCAATTGGTCATTGATGCGTCACGAATAACGACAATGCGTCGAAAATTAAAGAAATGTAAACATGAATTATGTTATTACTGTCTAAGCATCGCAAAGCTGTATGCGTAAAGGCGTCTGACGTCACAGTGGCTTGCCTGAAACAAAGGAATTAGAGAAACATGTGCTTACAGGGGCGTCGAACCGCCTTCTCCCGCTGATGGAGCAAAGTTGCTACAGTGACAAAGACAAGCTCCACGCTCATGGGCAATTTATATGGGGCAACTGTGCTGCGAGTATCTAAGCAGTCGTCGTGCATGGATAAAATGCAATGTTTCAAACAGATCTGATGAATTCACCTACTTTGAAAAAGTGTGCGTTAGGAAGTTCTTTTGACACAAAGCGAAAATCTACAGTCAAGCGTCAATCAGCAGACAGCCGTGTGTTCTTTAGTCATGAGCCTGTTGTCAAAACGGCAGAAAAAAATGTTCACAAACGAAATATTGTTTCTACACTTAAAATGAACAAAGAAAAAATGAGCTAGCCTGATATAAGTCATGTTCATGACGATGCAAATGTAACGAGATTTCGAACTGTTCTGTTGCACACGTTGGGACTCATTTTATTTTTCTACAAAAAACATTTGCCATGACGGGAATCGAACCCGGGCCACCCTGCGTTACAAGGTAGATGCCTATCCGCTAGACCATTTGGGAAGACTTGATAAGTACACCCTAAGATATCTAAGTGTCATTTCGATGAGGTCTGTAGCAGAGGCCATAGAGCACAGCAAACAAATAATCATGTGTTTAAATATCCTTGTCGTTTTGAAAAATTACCATTGTCACCTGCACAGGAATGCCATGCGGCCAACATTGAAGAAATGTGCTTCTCAAATCTGTCATTAACACTGTTTTCCACACGCTTTTTTCATTGCATTGCCATATAATCAATTGGTCATTGATGCGTCACGAATAACGACAATGCGTCGAAAATTAAAGAAATGTAAACATGAATTATGTTATTACTGTCTAAGCATCGCAAAGCTGTATGCGTAAAGGCGTCTGACGTCACAGTGGCTTGCCTGAAACAAAGGAATTAGAGAAACATGTGCTTACAGGGGCGTCGAACCGCCTTCTCCCGCTGATGGAGCAAAGTTGCTACAGTGACAAAGACAAGCTCCGCGCTCATGGGCAATTTATATGAGGCAACTGTGCTGCGAGTATCTAAGTAGTCGTCGTGCATGGATAAAATGCAATGTTTCAAACAGATCTGATGAATTCACCTACTTTGAAAAAGTGTGCGTTAGGGAGTTCTTTTGACACAAAGCGAAAATCTACAGTCAAGCGTCAATCAGCAGACAGCCGTGTGTTCTTTAGTCATGAGCCTGTTGTCAAAACGGCAGAAAAAAATGGTCACAAACGAAATATTGTTTCTACACTTAAAATGAACAAAGAAAAAATGAGCTAGCCTGATATAAGTCATGTTCATGACGATGCAAATGTAACGAGATTTCGAACTGTTCTGTTGCACACGTTGGGACTCATTTTATTTTTCTACAAAAAACATTTGCCATGACGGGAATCGAACCCGGGCCGCCCTGCGTTACAAGGTAGATGCCTATCCGCTAGACCATTTGGGAAAACTTGATATGTACACCCTAAGATATCTAAGTGTCATTTCGATGAGGTCTGTAGCAGAGGCCATAGAGCACAGCAAACAAATAATCATGTGTTTAAATATCCTTGTCGTTTTGAAAAATTACCATTGTCACCTGCACAGGAATGCCATGCGGCCAACATTGAAGAAATGTGCTTCTCAAATCTGTCATTAACACTGTTTTCCACACGCTTTTTTCATTGCATTGCCATATAATCAATTGGTCATTGATGCGTCACGAATAACGACAATGCGTCGAAAATTAAAGAAATGTAAACATGAATTATGTTATTACTGTCTAAGCATCGCAAAGCTGTATGCGTAAAGGCGTCTGACGTCACAGTGGCTTGCCTGAAACAAAGGAATTAGAGAAACATGTGCTTACAGGGGCGTCGAACCGCCTTCTCCCGCTGATGGAGCAAAGTTGCTACAGTGACAAAGACAAGCTCCACGCTCATGGGCAATTTATATGGGGCAACTGTGCTGCGAGTATCTAAGCAGTCGTCGTGCATGGATAAAATGCAATGTTTCAAACAGATCTGATGAATTCACCTACTTTGAAAAAGTGTGCGTTAGGAAGTTCTTTTGACACAAAGCGAAAATCTACAGTCAAGCGTCAATCAGCAGACAGCCGTGTGTTCTTTAGTCATGAGCCTGTTGTCAAAACGGCAGAAAAAAATGTTCACAAACGAAATATTGTTTCTACACTTAAAATGAACAAAGAAAAAATGAGCTAGCCTGATATAAGTCATGTTCATGACGATGCAAATGTAACGAGATTTCGAACTGTTCTGTTGCACACGTTGGGACTCATTTTATTTTTCTACAAAAAACATTTGCCATGACGGGAATCGAACCCGGGCCACCCTGCGTTACAAGGTAGATGCCTATCCGCTAGACCATTTGGGAAGACTTGATAAGTACACCCTAAGATATCTAAGTGTCATTTCGATGAGGTCTGTAGCAGAGGCCATAGAGCACAGCAAACAAATAATCATGTGTTTAAATATCCTTGTCGTTTTGAAAAATTACCATTGTCACCTGCACAGGAATGCCATGCGGCCAACATTGAAGAAATGTGCTTCTCAAATCTGTCATTAACACTGTTTTCCACACGCTTTTTTCATTGCATTGCCATATAATCAATTGGTCATTGATGCGTCACGAATAACGACAATGCGTCGAAAATTAAAGAAATGTAAACATGAATTATGTTATTACTGTCTAAGCATCGCAAAGCTGTATGCGTAAAGGCGTCTGACGTCACAGTGGCTTGCCTGAAACAAAGGAATTAGAGAAACATGTGCTTACAGGGGCGTCGAACCGCCTTCTCCCGCTGATGGAGCAAAGTTGCTACAGTGACAAAGACAAGCTCCGCGCTCATGGGCAATTTATATGAGGCAACTGTGCTGCGAGTATCTAAGTAGTCGTCGTGCATGGATAAAATGCAATGTTTCAAACAGATCTGATGAATTCACCTACTTTGAAAAAGTGTGCGTTAGGGAGTTCTTTTGACACAAAGCGAAAATCTACAGTCAAGCGTCAATCAGCAGACAGCCGTGTGTTCTTTAGTCATGAGCCTGTTGTCAAAACGGCAGAAAAAAATGGTCACAAACGAAATATTGTTTCTACACTTAAAATGAACAAAGAAAAAATGAGCTAGCCTGATATAAGTCATGTTCATGACGATGCAAATGTAACGAGATTTCGAACTGTTCTGTTGCACACGTTGGGACTCATTTTATTTTTCTACAAAAAACATTTGCCATGACGGGAATCGAACCCGGGCCGCCCTGCGTTACAAGGTAGATGCCTATCCGCTAGACCATTTGGGAAAACTTGATATGTACACCCTAAGATATCTAAGTGTCATTTCGATGAGGTCTGTAGCAGAGGCCATAGAGCACAGCAAACAAATAATCATGTGTTTAAATATCCTTGTCGTTTTGAAAAATTACCATTGTCACCTGCACAGGAATGCCATGCGGCCAACATTGAAGAAATGTGCTTCTCAAATCTGTCATTAACACTGTTTTCCACACGCTTTTTTCATTGCATTGCCATATAATCAATTGGTCATTGATGCGTCACGAATAACGACAATGCGTCGAAAATTAAAGAAATGTAAACATGAATTATGTTATTACTGTCTAAGCATCGCAAAGCTGTATGCGTAAAGGCGTCTGACGTCACAGTGGCTTGCCTGAAACAAAGGAATTAGAGAAACATGTGCTTACAGGGGCGTCGAACCGCCTTCTCCCGCTGATGGAGCAAAGTTGCTACAGTGACAAAGACAAGCTCCGCGCTCATGGGCAATTTATATGAGGCAACTGTGCTGCGAGTATCTAAGTAGTCGTCGTGCATGGATAAAATGCAATGTTTCAAACAGATCTGATGAATTCACCTACTTTGAAAAAGTGTGCGTTAGGGAGTTCTTTTGACACAAAGCGAAAATCTACAGTCAAGCGTCAATCAGCAGACAGCCGTGTGTTCTTTAGTAATGAGCCTGTTGTCAAAACGGCAGAAAAAAATGGTCACAAACGAAATATTGTTTCTACACTTAAAATGAACAAAGAAAAAATTAGCTAGCCTGATATAAGTCATGTTCATGACGATGCAAATGTAACGAGATTTCGAACTGTTCTGTTGCACACGTTGGGACTCATTTTATTTTTCTACAAAAATCATTTGCCATGACGGGAATCGAACCCGGGCCGCCCTGCGTTACAAGGTAGATGCCTATCCGCTAGACCATTTGGGAAAACTTGATATGTACACCCTAAGATATCTAAGTGTCATTTCGATGAGGTCTGTAGCAGAGGCCATAGAGCACAGCAAACAAATAATCATGTGTTTAAATATCCTTGTCGTTTTGAAAAATTACCATTGTCACCTGCACAGGAATGCCATGCGGCCAACATTGAAGAAATGTGCTTCTCAAATCTGTCATTAACACTGTTTTCCACACGCTTTTTTCATTGCATTGCCATATAATCAATTGGTCATTGATGCGTCACGAATAACGACAATGCGTCGAAAATCAAAGAAATGTAAACATGAATTATGTTATTACTGTCTAAGCATCGCAAAGCTGTATGCGTAAAGGCGTCTGACGTCACAGTGGCTTGCCTGAAACAAAGGAATTCGAGAAACATGTGCTTACAGGGGCGTTGAACCGCCTTCTCCCGCTGATGGAGCAAAGTTGCTACAGTGACAAAGACAAGCTCCGCGCTCATGGGCAATTTATATGAGGCAACTGTGCTGCGAGTATCTAAGTAGTCGTCGTGCATGGATAAAATGCAATGTTTCAAACAGATCTGATGAATTCACCTACTTTGAAAAAGTGTGCGTTAGGGAGTTCTTTTGACACAAAGCGAAAATCTACAGTCAAGCGTCAATCAGCAGACAGCCGTGTGTTCTTTAGTAATGAGCCTGTTGTCAAAACGTCAGAAAAAAATGTTCACAAACGAAATATTGTTTCTACACTTAAAATGAACAAAGAAAAAATTAGCGAGCCTGATATAAGTCATGTTCATGACGATGCAAATGTAACGAGATTTCGAACTGTTCTGTTGCACACGTTGGGACTCATTTTATTTTTCTACAAAAATCATTTGCCATGACGGGAATCGAACCCGGGCCTCCCTGCGTGACAAGGCAGATTCCTATCCGCTAGACCATTTGGGAAGACTTGATATGTACACCCTAAGATATCTAAGTGTCATTTCGATGAGGTCTGTAGCAGAGGCCATAAAGCACAGCAAACAAATAATCATGTGTTTAAATATCCTTGTCGTTTTGAAAAATTACCATTGTCACCTGCACAGGAATGCCATGCGGCCAACATTGAAGAAATGTGCTTCTCAAATCTGTCATTAACACTGTTTTCCACACGCTTTTTTCATTGCATTGCCATATAATCAATTGGTCATTGATGCGTCACGAATAACGACAATGCGTCGAAAATTAAAGAAATGTAAACATGAATTATGTTATTACTGTCTAAGCATCGCAAAGCTGTATGCGTAAAGGCGTCTGACGTCACAGTGGCTTGCCTGAAACAAAGGAATTAGAGAAACATGTGCTTACAGGGGCGTCGAACCGCCTTCTCCCGCTGATGGAGCAAAGTTGCTACAGTGACAAAGACAAGCTCCGCGCTCATGGGCAATTTATATGAGGCAACTGTGCTGCGAGTATCTAAGTAGTCGTCGTGCATGGATAAAATGCAATGTTTCAAACAGATCTGATGAATTCACCTACTTTGAAAAAGTGTGCGTTAGGGAGTTCTTTTGACACAAAGCGAAAATCTACAGTCAAGCGTCAATCAGCAGACAGCCGTGTGTTCTTTAGTCATGAGCCTGTTGTCAAAACGGCAGAAAAAAATGGTCACAAACGAAATATTGTTTCTACACTTAAAATGAACAAAGAAAAAATGAGCTAGCCTGATATAAGTCATGTTCATGACGATGCAAATGTAACGAGATTTCGAACTGTTCTGTTGCACACGTTGGGACTCATTTTATTTTTCTACAAAAAACATTTGCCATGACGGGAATCGAACCCGGGCCGCCCTGCGTTACAAGGTAGATGCCTATCCGCTAGACCATTTGGGAAAACTTGATATGTACACCCTAAGATATCTAAGTGTCATTTCGATGAGGTCTGTAGCAGAGGCCATAGAGCACAGCAAACAAATAATCATGTGTTTAAATATCCTTGTCGTTTTGAAAAATTACCATTGTCACCTGCACAGGAATGCCATGCGGCCAACATTGAAGAAATGTGCTTCTCAAATCTGTCATTAACACTGTTTTCCACACGCTTTTTTCATTGCATTGCCATATAATCAATTGGTCATTGATGCGTCACGAATAACGACAATGCGTCGAAAATTAAAGAAATGTAAACATGAATTATGTTATTACTGTCTAAGCATCGCAAAGCTGTATGCGTAAAGGCGTCTGACGTCACAGTGGCTTGCCTGAAACAAAGGAATTAGAGAAACATGTGCTTACAGGGGCGTCGAACCGCCTTCTCCCGCTGATGGAGCAAAGTTGCTACAGTGACAAAGACAAGCTCCACGCTCATGGGCAATTTATATGGGGCAACTGTGCTGCGAGTATCTAAGCAGTCGTCGTGCATGGATAAAATGCAATGTTTCAAACAGATCTGATGAATTCACCTACTTTGAAAAAGTGTGCGTTAGGAAGTTCTTTTGACACAAAGCGAAAATCTACAGTCAAGCGTCAATCAGCAGACAGCCGTGTGTTCTTTAGTCATGAGCCTGTTGTCAAAACGGCAGAAAAAAATGTTCACAAACGAAATATTGTTTCTACACTTAAAATGAACAAAGAAAAAATGAGCTAGCCTGATATAAGTCATGTTCATGACGATGCAAATGTAACGAGATTTCGAACTGTTCTGTTGCACACGTTGGGACTCATTTTATTTTTCTACAAAAAACATTTGCCATGACGGGAATCGAACCCGGGCCACCCTGCGTTACAAGGTAGATGCCTATCCGCTAGACCATTTGGGAAGACTTGATAAGTACACCCTAAGATATCTAAGTGTCATTTCGATGAGGTCTGTAGCAGAGGCCATAGAGCACAGCAAACAAATAATCATGTGTTTAAATATCCTTGTCGTTTTGAAAAATTACCATTGTCACCTGCACAGGAATGCCATGCGGCCAACATTGAAGAAATGTGCTTCTCAAATCTGTCATTAACACTGTTTTCCACACGCTTTTTTCATTGCATTGCCATATAATCAATTGGTCATTGATGCGTCACGAATAACGACAATGCGTCGAAAATTAAAGAAATGTAAACATGAATTATGTTATTACTGTCTAAGCATCGCAAAGCTGTATGCGTAAAGGCGTCTGACGTCACAGTGGCTTGCCTGAAACAAAGGAATTAGAGAAACATGTGCTTACAGGGGCGTCGAACCGCCTTCTCCCGCTGATGGAGCAAAGTTGCTACAGTGACAAAGACAAGCTCCGCGCTCATGGGCAATTTATATGAGGCAACTGTGCTGCGAGTATCTAAGTAGTCGTCGTGCATGGATAAAATGCAATGTTTCAAACAGATCTGATGAATTCACCTACTTTGAAAAAGTGTGCGTTAGGGAGTTCTTTTGACACAAAGCGAAAATCTACAGTCAAGCGTCAATCAGCAGACAGCCGTGTGTTCTTTAGTCATGAGCCTGTTGTCAAAACGGCAGAAAAAAATGGTCACAAACGAAATATTGTTTCTACACTTAAAATGAACAAAGAAAAAATGAGCTAGCCTGATATAAGTCATGTTCATGACGATGCAAATGTAACGAGATTTCGAACTGTTCTGTTGCACACGTTGGGACTCATTTTATTTTTCTACAAAAAACATTTGCCATGACGGGAATCGAACCCGGGCCGCCCTGCGTTACAAGGTAGATGCCTATCCGCTAGACCATTTGGGAAAACTTGATATGTACACCCTAAGATATCTAAGTGTCATTTCGATGAGGTCTGTAGCAGAGGCCATAGAGCACAGCAAACAAATAATCATGTGTTTAAATATCCTTGTCGTTTTGAAAAATTACCATTGTCACCTGCACAGGAATGCCATGCGGCCAACATTGAAGAAATGTGCTTCTCAAATCTGTCATTAACACTGTTTTCCACACGCTTTTTTCATTGCATTGCCATATAATCAATTGGTCATTGATGCGTCACGAATAACGACAATGCGTCGAAAATTAAAGAAATGTAAACATGAATTATGTTATTACTGTCTAAGCATCGCAAAGCTGTATGCGTAAAGGCGTCTGACGTCACAGTGGCTTGCCTGAAACAAAGGAATTAGAGAAACATGTGCTTACAGGGGCGTCGAACCGCCTTCTCCCGCTGATGGAGCAAAGTTGCTACAGTGACAAAGACAAGCTCCGCGCTCATGGGCAATTTATATGAGGCAACTGTGCTGCGAGTATCTAAGTAGTCGTCGTGCATGGATAAAATGCAATGTTTCAAACAGATCTGATGAATTCACCTACTTTGAAAAAGTGTGCGTTAGGGAGTTCTTTTGACACAAAGCGAAAATCTACAGTCAAGCGTCAATCAGCAGACAGCCGTGTGTTCTTTAGTAATGAGCCTGTTGTCAAAACGGCAGAAAAAAATGGTCACAAACGAAATATTGTTTCTACACTTAAAATGAACAAAGAAAAAATTAGCTAGCCTGATATAAGTCATGTTCATGACGATGCAAATGTAACGAGATTTCGAACTGTTCTGTTGCACACGTTGGGACTCATTTTATTTTTCTACAAAAATCATTTGCCATGACGGGAATCGAACCCGGGCCGCCCTGCGTTACAAGGTAGATGCCTATCCGCTAGACCATTTGGGAAAACTTGATATGTACACCCTAAGATATCTAAGTGTCATTTCGATGAGGTCTGTAGCAGAGGCCATAGAGCACAGCAAACAAATAATCATGTGTTTAAATATCCTTGTCGTTTTGAAAAATTACCATTGTCACCTGCACAGGAATGCCATGCGGCCAACATTGAAGAAATGTGCTTCTCAAATCTGTCATTAACACTGTTTTCCACACGCTTTTTTCATTGCATTGCCATATAATCAATTGGTCATTGATGCGTCACGAATAACGACAATGCGTCGAAAATCAAAGAAATGTAAACATGAATTATGTTATTACTGTCTAAGCATCGCAAAGCTGTATGCGTAAAGGCGTCTGACGTCACAGTGGCTTGCCTGAAACAAAGGAATTCGAGAAACATGTGCTTACAGGGGCGTTGAACCGCCTTCTCCCGCTGATGGAGCAAAGTTGCTACAGTGACAAAGACAAGCTCCGCGCTCATGGGCAATTTATATGAGGCAACTGTGCTGCGAGTATCTAAGTAGTCGTCGTGCATGGATAAAATGCAATGTTTCAAACAGATCTGATGAATTCACCTACTTTGAAAAAGTGTGCGTTAGGGAGTTCTTTTGACACAAAGCGAAAATCTACAGTCAAGCGTCAATCAGCAGACAGCCGTGTGTTCTTTAGTAATGAGCCTGTTGTCAAAACGTCAGAAAAAAATGTTCACAAACGAAATATTGTTTCTACACTTAAAATGAACAAAGAAAAAATTAGCGAGCCTGATATAAGTCATGTTCATGACGATGCAAATGTAACGAGATTTCGAACTGTTCTGTTGCACACGTTGGGACTCATTTTATTTTTCTACAAAAATCATTTGCCATGACGGGAATCGAACCCGGGCCTCCCTGCGTGACAAGGCAGATTCCTATCCGCTAGACCATTTGGGAAGACTTGATATGTACACCCTAAGATATCTAAGTGTCATTTCGATGAGGTCTGTAGCAGAGGCCATAAAGCACAGCAAACAAATAATCATGTGTTTAAATATCCTTGTCGTTTTGAAAAATTACCATTGTCACCTGCACAGGAATGCCATGCGGCCAACATTGAAGAAATGTGCTTCTCAAATCTGTCATTAACACTGTTTTCCACACGCTTTTTTCATTGCATTGCCATATAATCAATTGGTCATTGATGCGTCACGAATAACGACAATGCGTCGAAAATTAAAGAAATGTAAATATGAATTATGTTATTACTGTCTAAGCATCGCAAAGCTGTATGCGTAAAGGCGTCTGACGTCACAGTGGCTTTCCTGAAACAAAGGAATTAGAGAAACATGTGCTTACAGGGGCGTCGAACCGCCTTCTCCCGCTGATGGAGCAAAGTTGCTACAGTGACAAAGACAAGCTCCGCGCTCATGGGCAATTTATATGAGGCAACTGTGCTGCGAGTATCTAAGTAGTCGTCGTGCATGGATAAAATGCAATGTTTCAAACAGATCTGATGAATTCACCTACTTTGAAAAAGTGTGCGTTAGGGAGTTCTTTTGACACAAAGCGAAAATCTACAGTCAAGCGTCAATCAGCAGACAGCCGTGTGTTCTTTAGTCATGAGCCTGTTGTCAAAACGGCAGAAAAAAATGTTCACAAACGAAATATTGTTTCTACACTTAAAATGAACAAAGAAAAAATGAGCTAGCCTGATATAAGTCATGTTCATGACGATGCAAATGTAACGAGATTTCGAACTGTTCTGTTGCACACGTTGGGACTCATTTTATTTTTCTACAAAAAACATTTGCCATGACGGGAATCGAACCCGGGCCACCCTGCGTTACAAGGTAGATGCCTGTCCGCTAGACCATTTGGGAAGACTTGATAAGTACACCCTAAGATATCTAAGTGTCATTTCGATGAGGTCTGTAGCAGAGGCCATAGAGCACAGCAAACAAATAATCATGTGTTTAAATATCCTTGTCGTTTTGAAAAATTACCATTGTCACCTGCACAGGAATGCCATGCGGCCAACATTGAAGAAATGTGCTTCTCAAATCTGTCATTAACACTGTTTTCCACACGCTTTTTTCATTGCATTGCCATATAATCAATTGGTCATTGATGCGTCACGAATAACGACAATGCGTCGAAAATTAAAGAAATGTAAACATGAATTATGTTATTACTGTCTAAGCATCGCAAAGCTGTATGCGTAAAGGCGTCTGACGTCACAGTGGCTTGCCTGAAACAAAGGAATTAGAGAAACATGTGCTTACAGGGGCGTCGAACCGCCTTCTCCCGCTGATGGAGCAAAGTTGCTACAGTGACAAAGACAAGCTCCGCGCTCATGGGCAATTTATATGAGGCAACTGTGCTGCGAGTATCTAAGTAGTCGTCGTGCATGGATAAAATGCAATGTTTCAAACAGATCTGATGAATTCACCTACTTTGAAAAAGTGTGCGTTAGGGAGTTCTTTTGACACAAAGCGAAAATCTACAGTCAAGCGTCAATCAGCAGACAGCCGTGTGTTCTTTAGTCATGAGCCTGTTGTCAAAACGGCAGAAAAAAATGGTCACAAACGAAATATTGTTTCTACACTTAAAATGAACAAAGAAAAAATTAGCTAGCCTGATATAAGTCATGTTCATGACGATGCAAATGTAACGAGATTTCGAACTGTTCTGTTGCACACGTTGGGACTCATTTTATTTTTCTACAAAAATCATTTGCCATGACGGGAATCGAACCCGGGCCGCCCTGCGTGACAAGGCAGATTCCTATCCGCTAGACCATTTGGGAAGACTTGATATGTACACCCTAAGATATCTAAGTGTCATTTCGATGAGGTCTGTAGCAGAGGCCATAGAGCACAGCAAACAAATAATCATGTGTTTAAATATCCTTGTCGTTTTGAAAAATTACCATTGTCACCTGCACAGGAATGCCATGCGGCCAACATTGAAGAAATGTGCTTCTCAAATCTGTCATTAACACTGTTTTCCACACGCTTTTTTCATTGCATTGCCATATAATCAATTGGTCATTGATGCGTCACGAATAACGACAATGCGTCGAAAATCAAAGAAATGTAAACATGAATTATGTTATTACTGTCTAAGCATCGCAAAGCTGTATGCGTAAAGGCGTCTGACGTCACAGTGGCTTGCCTGAAACAAAGGAATTCGAGAAACATGTGCTTACAGGGGCGTTGAACCGCCTTCTCCCGCTGATGGAGCAAAGTTGCTACAGTGACAAAGACAAGCTCCGCGCTCATGGGCAATTTATATGAGGCAACTGTGCTGCGAGTATCTAAGTAGTCGTCGTGCATGGATAAAATGCAATGTTTCAAACAGATCTGATGAATTCACCTACTTTGAAAAAGTGTGCGTTAGGGAGTTCTTTTGACACAAAGCGAAAATCTACAGTCAAGCGTCAATCAGCAGACAGCCGTGTGTTCTTTAGTAATGAGCCTGTTGTCAAAACGTCAGAAAAAAATGTTCACAAACGAAATATTGTTTCTACACTTAAAATGAACAAAGAAAAAATTAGCGAGCCTGATATAAGTCATGTTCATGACGATGCAAATGTAACGAGATTTCGAACTGTTCTGTTGCACACGTTGGGACTCATTTTATTTTTCTACAAAAATCATTTGCCATGACGGGAATCGAACCCGGGCCTCCCTGCGTGACAAGGCAGATTCCTATCCGCTAGACCATTTGGGAAGACTTGATATGTACACCCTAAGATATCTAAGTGTCATTTCGATGAGGTCTGTAGCAGAGGCCATAAAGCACAGCAAACAAATAATCATGTGTTTAAATATCCTTGTCGTTTTGAAAAATTACCATTGTCACCTGCACAGGAATGCCATGCGGCCAACATTGAAGAAATGTGCTTCTCAAATCTGTCATTAACACTGTTTTCCACACGCTTTTTTCATTGCATTGCCATATAATCAATTGGTCATTGATGCGTCACGAATAACGACAATGCGTCGAAAATTAAAGAAATGTAAATATGAATTATGTTATTACTGTCTAAGCATCGCAAAGCTGTATGCGTAAAGGCGTCTGACGTCACAGTGGCTTTCCTGAAACAAAGGAATTAGAGAAACATGTGCTTACAGGGGCGTCGAACCGCCTTCTCCCGCTGATGGAGCAAAGTTGCTACAGTGACAAAGACAAGCTCCGCGCTCATGGGCAATTTATATGAGGCAACTGTGCTGCGAGTATCTAAGTAGTCGTCGTGCATGGATAAAATGCAATGTTTCAAACAGATCTGATGAATTCACCTACTTTGAAAAAGTGTGCGTTAGGGAGTTCTTTTGACACAAAGCGAAAATCTACAGTCAAGCGTCAATCAGCAGACAGCCGTGTGTTCTTTAGTCATGAGCCTGTTGTCAAAACGGCAGAAAAAAATGTTCACAAACGAAATATTGTTTCTACACTTAAAATGAACAAAGAAAAAATGAGCTAGCCTGATATAAGTCATGTTCATGACGATGCAAATGTAACGAGATTTCGAACTGTTCTGTTGCACACGTTGGGACTCATTTTATTTTTCTACAAAAAACATTTGCCATGACGGGAATCGAACCCGGGCCACCCTGCGTTACAAGGTAGATGCCTGTCCGCTAGACCATTTGGGAAGACTTGATAAGTACACCCTAAGATATCTAAGTGTCATTTCGATGAGGTCTGTAGCAGAGGCCATAGAGCACAGCAAACAAATAATCATGTGTTTAAATATCCTTGTCGTTTTGAAAAATTACCATTGTCACCTGCACAGGAATGCCATGCGGCCAACATTGAAGAAATGTGCTTCTCAAATCTGTCATTAACACTGTTTTCCACACGCTTTTTTCATTGCATTGCCATATAATCAATTGGTCATTGATGCGTCACGAATAACGACAATGCGTCGAAAATTAAAGAAATGTAAACATGAATTATGTTATTACTGTCTAAGCATCGCAAAGCTGTATGCGTAAAGGCGTCTGACGTCACAGTGGCTTGCCTGAAACAAAGGAATTAGAGAAACATGTGCTTACAGGGGCGTCGAACCGCCTTCTCCCGCTGATGGAGCAAAGTTGCTACAGTGACAAAGACAAGCTCCGCGCTCATGGGCAATTTATATGAGGCAACTGTGCTGCGAGTATCTAAGTAGTCGTCGTGCATGGATAAAATGCAATGTTTCAAACAGATCTGATGAATTCACCTACTTTGAAAAAGTGTGCGTTAGGGAGTTCTTTTGACACAAAGCGAAAATCTACAGTCAAGCGTCAATCAGCAGACAGCCGTGTGTTCTTTAGTCATGAGCCTGTTGTCAAAACGGCAGAAAAAAATGGTCACAAACGAAATATTGTTTCTACACTTAAAATGAACAAAGAAAAAATTAGCTAGCCTGATATAAGTCATGTTCATGACGATGCAAATGTAACGAGATTTCGAACTGTTCTGTTGCACACGTTGGGACTCATTTTATTTTTCTACAAAAATCATTTGCCATGACGGGAATCGAACCCGGGCCGCCCTGCGTGACAAGGCAGATTCCTATCCGCTAGACCATTTGGGAAGACTTGATATGTACACCCTAAGATATCTAAGTGTCATTTCGATGAGGTCTGTAGCAGAGGCCATAGAGCACAGCAAACAAATAATCATGTGTTTAAATATCCTTGTCGTTTTGAAAAATTACCATTGTCACCTGCACAGGAATGCCATGCGGCCAACATTGAAGAAATGTGCTTCTCAAATCTGTCATTAACACTGTTTTCCACACGCTTTTTTCATTGCATTGCCATATAATCAATTGGTCATTGATGCGTCACGAATAACGACAATGCGTCGAAAATTAAAGAAATGTAAACATGAATTATGTTATTACTGTCTAAGCATCGCAAAGCTGTATGCGTAAAGACGTCTGACGTCACAGTGGCTTGCCTGAAACAAAGGAATTAGAGAAACATGTGCTTACAGGGGCGTCGAACCGCCTTCTCCCGCTGATGGAGCAAAGTTGCTACAGTGACAAAGACAAGCTCCGCGCTCATGGGCAATTTATATGAGGCAACTGTGATGCGAGTATCTAAGTAGTCGTCGTGCATGGATAAAATGCAATGTTTCAAACAGATCTGATGAATTCACCTACTTTGAAAAAGTGTGCGTTAGGGAGTTATTTTGACACAAAGCGAAAGTCTACAGTCAAGCGTCAATCAGCACACAGCCGTGTGTTCTTTAGTAATGAGCCTGTTGTCAAAACGGCAGAAAAAAATGTTCACAAACGAAATATTGTTTCTACACTTAAAATGAACAAAGAAAAAATTAGCTAGCCTGATATAAGTCATGTTCATGACGATGCAAATGTAACGAGATTTCGAACTGTTCTGTTGCACACGTTGGGACTCATTTTATTTTTCTACAAAAATCATTTGCCATGACGGGTTTCGAACCCAGGCCGCCCTGCGTGACAAGGCAGATTCCTATCCGCTAGACCATTTGGGAAGACTTGATATGTACACCCTAAGATATCTAAGTGTCATTTCGATGAGGTCTGTAGCAGAGGCCATAGAGCACAGCAAACAAATAATCATGTGTTTAAATATCCTTGTCGTTTTGAAAAATTACAATTGTCACCTGCACAGGAATGCCATGCGGCCAACATTGAAGAAATGTGCTTCTCAAATCTGTCATTAACACTGTTTTCCACACGCTTTTTTCATTGCATTGCCATATAATCAATTGGTCATTGATGCGTCACGAATAACGACAATGCGTCGAAAATTAAAGAAATGTAAACATGAATTATGTTATTACTGTCTAAGCATCGCAAAGCTGTATGCGTAAAGGCGTCTGACGTCACAGTGGCTTGCCTGAAACAAAGGAATTAGAGAAACATGTGCTTACAGGGGCGTCGAACCACCTTCTCCCGCTGATGGAGCAAAGTTGCTACAGTGACAAAGACAAGCTCCGCGCTCATGGGCAATTTATATGAGGCAACTGTGCTG
Organism: Argentina silus; assembly: GCF_951799395.1. Lineage (NCBI taxonomy): Eukaryota > Metazoa > Chordata > Actinopteri > Argentiniformes > Argentinidae > Argentina > Argentina silus. The sequence continues at coordinate 15,648 of NW_028152885.1, read as the reverse complement.
CGAGTATCTAAGTAGTCGTCGTGCATGGATAAAATGCAATGTTTCAAACAGATCTGATGAATTCACCTACTTTGAAAAAGTGTGCGTTAGGGAGTTCTTTTGACACAAAGCGAAAATCTACAGTCAAGCGTCAATCAGCAGACAGCCGTGTGTTCTTTAGTCATGAGCCTGTTGTCAAAACGGCAGAAAAAAATGTTCACAAACGAAATATTGTTTCTACACTTAAAATGAACAAAGAAAAAATTAGCTAGCCTGATATAAGTCATGTTCATGACGATGCAAATGTAACGAGATTTCGAACTGTTCTGTTGCACACGTTGGGACTCATTTTATTTTTCTACAAAAATCCTTTGCCATGACGGGAATCAAACCCGGGCCGCCCTGCGTTACAAGGCAGATTCCTATCCGTTAGACCATTTGGGAAGACTTGATATGTACACCCTAAGATATCTAAGTGTCATTTCGATGAGGTCTGTAGCAGAGGCCATAGAGCACAGCAAACAAATAATCATGTGTTTAAATATCCTTGTCGTTTTGAAAAATTACCATTGTCACCTGCACAGGAATGCCATGCGGCCAACATTGAAGAAATGTGCTTCTCAAATCTGTCATTAACACTGTTTTCCACACGCTTTTTTCATTGCATTGCCATATAATCAATTGGTCATTGATGCGTCACGAATAACGACAATGCGTCGAAAATTAAAGAAATGTAAACATGAATTATGTTATTACTGTCTAAGCATCGCAAAGCTGTATGCGTAAAGGCGTCTGACGTCACAGTGGCTTGCCTGAAACAAAGGAATTAGAGAAACATGTGCTTACAGGGGCGTCGAACCGCCTTCTCCCACTGATGGAGCAAAGTTGCTACAGTGACAAAGACAAGCTCCGCGCTCATGGGCAATTTATATGAGGCAACTGTGCTGCGAGTATCTAAGTAGTCGTCGTGCATGGATAAAATGCAATGTTTCAAACAGATCTGATGAATTCACCTACTTTGAAAAAGTGTGCGTTAGGGAGTTCTTTTGACACAAAGCGAAAATCTACAGTCAAGCGTCAATCAGCAGACAGCCGTGTGTTCTTTAGTCATGAGCCTGTTGTCAAAACGGCAGAAAAAAATGGTCACAAACGAAATATTGTTTCTACACTTAAAATGAACAAAGAAAAAATGAGCTAGCCTGATATAAGTCATGTTCATGACGATGCAAATGTAACGAGATTTCGAACTGTTCTGTTGCACACGTTGGGACTCATTTTATTTTTCTACAAAAATCCTTTGCCATGACGGGAATCGAACCCGGGCCGCCCTGCGTGACAAGGCAGATTCCTATCCGCTAGACCATTTGGGAAGACTTGATATGTACACCCTAAGATATCTAAGTGTCATTTCGATGAGGTCTGTAGCAGAGGCCATAGAGCACAGCAAACAAATAATCATGTGTTTAAATATCCTTGTCGTTTTGAAAAATTACCATTGTCACCTGCACAGGAATGCCATGCGGCCAACATTGAAGAAATGTGCTTCTCAAATCTGTCATTAACACTGTTTTCCACACGCTTTTTTCATTGCATTGCCATATAATCAATTGGTCATTGATGCGTCACGAATAACGACAATGCGTCGAAAATTAAAGAAATGTAAACATGAATTATGTTATTACTGTCTAAGCATCGCAAAGCTGTATGCGTAAAGGCGTCTGACGTCACAGTGGCTTGCCTGAAACAAAGGAATCAGAGAAACATGTGCTTACAGGGGCGTCGAAGCGCCTTCTCCCGCTGATGGAGCAAAGTTGCTACAGTGACAAAGACAAGCTCCGCGCTCATGGGCAATGTATATGGGGCAACTGTGCTGCGAGTATCTAAGCAGTCGTCGTGCATGGATAAAATGCAATGTTTCAAACAGATCTGATGAATTCACCTACTTTGAAAAAGTGTGCGTTAGGGAGTTCTTTTGACACAAAGCGAAAATCTACAGTCAAGCGTCAATCAGCAGACAGCCGTGTGTTCTTTAGTCATGAGCCTGTTGTCAAAACGGCAGAAAAAAATGTTCACAAACGAAATATTGTTTCTACACTTAAAATGAACAAAGAAAAAATTAGCTAGCCTGATATAAGTCATGTTCATGACGATGCAAATGTAACGAGATTTCGAACTGTTCTGTTGCACACGTTGGGACTCATTTTATTTTTCTACAAAAATCCTTTGCCATGACGGGAATCGAACCCGGGCCGCCCTGCGTTACAAGGCAAATTCCTATCCGCTAGACCATTTGGGAAGACTTGATATGTACACCCTAAGATATCTAAGTGTCATTTCGATGAGGTCTGTAGCAGAGGCCATAGAGCACAGCAAACAAATAATCATGTGTTTAAATATCCTTGTCGTTTTGAAAAATTACCATTGTCACCTGCACAGGAATGCCATGCGGCCAACATTGAAGAAATGTGCTTCTCAAATCTGTCATTAACACTGTTTTCCACACGCTTTTTTCATTGCATTGCCATATAATCAATTGGTCATTGATGCGTCACGAATAACGACAATGCGTCGAAAATTAAAGAAATGTAAACATGAATTATGTTATTACTGTCTAAGCATCGCAAAGCTGTATGCGTAAAGGCGTCTGACGTCACAGTGGCTTGCCTGAAACAAAGGAATTAGAGAAACATGTGCTTACAGGGGCGTCGAACCGCCTTCTCCCGCTGATGGAGCAAAGTTGCTACAGTGACAAAGACAAGCTCCGCGCTCATGGGCAATTTATATGAGGCAACTGTGCTGCGAGTATCTAAGTAGTCGTCGTGCATGGATAAAATGCAATGTTTCAAACAGATCTGATGAATTCACCTACTTTGAAAAAGTGTGCGTTAGGGAGTTCTTTTGACACAAAGCGAAAATCTACAGTCAAGCGTCAATCAGCAGACAGCCGTGTGTTCTTTAGTCATGAGCCTGTTGTCAAAACGGCAGAAAAAAATGGTCATAAACGAAATATTGTTTCTACACTTAAAATGAACAAAGAAAAAATGAGCTAGCCTGATATAAGTCATGTTCATGACGATGCAAATGTAACGAGATTTCGAACTGTTCTGTTGCACACGTTGGGACTCATTTTATTTTTCTACAAAAATCCTTTGCCATGACGGGAATCGAACCCGGGCCGCCCTGCGTTACAAGGCAGATTCCTATCCGCTAGACCATTTGGGAAGACTTGATATGTACACCCTAAGATATCTAAGTGTCATTTCGATCAGGTCTGTAGCAGAGGCCATAGAGCACAGCAAACAAATAATCATGTGTTTAAATATCCTTGTCGTTTTGAAAAATTACCTTTGTCACCTGCACAGGAATGCCATGCGGCCAACATTGAAGAAATGTGCTTCTCAAATCTGTCATTAAGACTGTTTTCCACACGCTTTTTTCATTGCATTGCCATATAATCAATTGGTCATTGATGCGTCACGAATAACGACAATGCGTCGAAAATTAAAGAAATGTAAACATGAATTATGTTATTACTGTCTAAGCATCGCAAAGCTGTATGCGTAAAGGCGTCTGACGTCACAGTGGCTTGCCTGAAACAAAGGAATTAGAGAAACATGTGCTTACAGGGGCGTCGAACCGCCTTCTCCCGCTGATGGAGCAAAGCTGCTGCAGTGACAAAGACAAGCTCCGCGCTCATGGGCAATTTATATGAGGCAACTGTGCTGCGAGTATCTAAGTAGTCGTCGTGCATGGATAAAATGCAATGTTTCAAACAGATCTGATGAATTCACCTACTTTGAAAAAGTGTGCGTTAGGGAGTTCTTTTGACACAAAGCGAAAATCTACAGTCAAGCGTCAATCAGCAGACAGCCTTGTGTTCTTTAGTCATGAGCCTGTTGTCAAAACGGCAGAAAAAAATGTTCACAAACGAAATATTGTTTCTACACTTAAAATGAACAAAGAAAAAATTAGCTAGCCTGATATAAGTCATGTTCATGACGATGCAAATGTAACGAGATTTCGAACTGTTCTGTTGCACACGTTGGGACTCATTTTATTTTTCTACAAAGATCCTTTGCCATGACGGGAATCGAACCCGGGCCGCCCTGCGTTACAAGGCAGATTCCTATCCGCTAGACCATTTGGGAAGACTTGATATGTACACCCTAAGATATCTAAGTGTCATTTCGATGAGGTCTGTAGCAGAGGCCATAGAGCACAGCAAGCAAATAATCATGTGTTTAAATATCCTTGTCGTTTTGAAAAATTACCATTGTCACCTGCACAGGAATGCCATGCGGCCAACATTGAAGAAATGTGCTTATCAAATCTGTCATTAACACTGTTTTCCACACGCTTTTTTCATTGCATTGCCATATAATCAATTGGTCATTGATGCGTCACGAATAACGACAATGCGTCGAAAATTAAAGAAATGTAAACATGAATTATGTTATTACTGTCTAAGCATCGCAAAGCTGTATGCGTAAAGGCGTCTGACGTCACAGTGGCTTGCCTGAAACAAAGGAATTAGAGAAACATGTGCTTACAGGGGCGTCGAACCGCCTTCTCCCGCTGATGGAGCAAAGCTGCTGCAGTGACAAAGACAAGCTCCGCGCTCATGGGCAATTTATATGAGGCAACTGTGCTGCGAGTATCTAAGTAGTCGTCGTGCATGGATAAAATGCAATGTTTCAAACAGATCTGATGAATTCACCTACTTTGAAAAAGTGTGCGTTAGGGAGTTCTTTAGACACAAAGCGAAAATCTACAGTCAAGCGTCAATCAGCAGACAGCCGTGTGTTCTTTAGTCATGAGCCTGTTGTCAAAACGGCAGAAAAAAATGTTCACAAACGAAATATTGTTTCTACACTTAAAATGAACAAAGAAAAAATGAGCTAGCCTTATATAAGTCATGTTCATGACGATGCAAATGTAACGAGATTTCGAACTGTTCTGTTGCACACGTTGGGACTCATTTTATTTTTCTACAAAAATCATTTGCCATGACGGGAATCGAACCCGGGCCGCCCTGCGTGACAAGGCAGATTCCTATCCGCTAGACCATTTGGGAAGACTTGATATGTACACCCTAAGATATCTAAGTGTCATTTCGATGAGGTCTGTAGCAGAGGCCATAGAGCACAGCAAACAAATAATCATGTGTTTAAATATCCTTGTCGTTTTGAAAAATTACCATTGTCACCTGCACAGGAATGCCATGCGGCCAACATTGAAGAAATGTGCTTCTCAAATCTGTCATTAACACTGTTTTCCACGCGCTTTTTTCATTGCATTGCCATATAATCAATTGGTCATTGATGCGTCACGAATAACGACAATGCGTCGAAAATTAAAGAAATGTAAACATGAATTATGTTATTACTGTCTAAGCATCGCAAAGCTGTATGCGTAAAGGCGTCTGACGTCACAGTGGCTTGTCTGAAACAAAGGAATTAGAGAAACATGTGCTTACAGGGGCGTCGAACCGCCTTCTCCCGCTGATGGAGCAAAGTTGCTACAGTGACAAAGACAAGCTCCGCGCTCATGGGCAATTTATATGAGACAACTGTGCTGCGAGTATCTAAGTAGTCGTCGTGCATGGATAAAATGCAATGTTTCAAACAGATCTGATGAATTCACCTACTTTGAAAAAGTGTGCGTTAGGGAGTTCTTTTGACACAAAGCGAAAATCTACAGTCAAGCGTCAATCAGCAGACAGCCGTGTGTTCTTTAGTCATGAGCCTGTTGTCAAAACGGCAGAAAAAAATGGTCACAAACGAAATATTGTTTCTACACTTAAAATGAACAAAGAAAAAATTAGCTAGCCTGATATAAGTCATGTTCATGACGATGCAAATGTAACGAGATTTCGAACTGTTCTGTTGCACACGTTGGGACTCATTTTATTTTTCTACAAAAATCCTTTGCCATGACGGGAATCGAACCCGGGCCGCCCTGCGTGACAAGGCAGATTCCTATCCGCTAGACCATTTGGGAAGACGTGATATGTACACCCTAAGATATCTAAGTGTCATTTCGATGAGGTCTGTAGCAGAGGCCATAGAGCACAGCAAACAAATAATCATGTGTTTAAATATCCTTGTCGTTTTGAAAAATTACCATTGTCACCTGCACAGGAATGCCATGCGGCCAACATTGAAGAAATGTTCTTCTCAAATCTGTCATTAACACTGTTTTCCACACGCTTTTTTCATTGCATTGCCATATAATCAATTGGTCATTGATGCGTCACGAATAACGACAATGCGTCGAAAATTAAAGAAATGTAAACATGAATTATGTTATTACTGTCTAAGCATCGCAAAGCTGTATGCGTAAAGGCGTCTGACGTCACAGTGGCTTGCCTGAAACAAAGGAATTAGAGAAACATGTGCTTACAGGGGCGTCGAACCGCCTTCTCCCGCTGATGGAGCAAAGCTGCTGCAGTGACAAAGACAAGCTCCGCGCTCATGGGCAATTTATATGAGGCAACTGTGCTGCGAGTATCTAAGTAGTCGTCGTGCATGGATAAAATGCAATGTTTCAAACAGATCTGATGAATTCACCTACTTTGAAAAAGTGTGCGTTAAGGAGTTCTTTTGACACAAAGCGAAAATCTACAGTCAAGCGTCAATCAGCAGACAGCCGTGTGTTCTTTAGTCATGAGCCTGTTGTCAAAACGGCAGAAAAAAATGTTCACAAACGAAATATTGTTTCTACACTTAAAATGAACAAAGAAAAAATGAGCTAGCCTGATATAAGTCATGTTCATGACGATGCAAATGTAACGAGATTTCGAACTGTTCTGTTGCACACGTTGGGACTCATTTTATTTTTCTACAAAAATCCTTTGCCATGACGGGAATCGAACCCGGCCGCCTTGCGTGACAAGGCAGATTCCTATCCGCTAGACCATTTGGGAAAACTTGATATGTATACCCTAAGATATCTAAGTGTCATTTCGATGAGGTCTGTAGCAGAGGCCATAGAGCACAGCAAACAAATAATCGTGTGTTTAAATATCCTTATCGTTTTGAAAAATTACCATTGTCACCTGCACAGGAATGCCATGCGGCCAACATTGAAGAAATGTGCTTCTCAAATCTGTCATTAACACTGTTTTCCACACGCTTTTTTCATTGCATTGCCATATAATCAATTGGTCATTGATGCGTCACGAATAACGACAATGCGTCGAAAATTAAAGAAATGTAAACATGAATTATGTTATTACTGTCTAAGCATCGCAAAGCTGTATGCGTAAAGGCGTATGACTTCACAGTGGCTTGCCTGAAACAAAGGAATTAGAGAAACATGTGCTTACAGGGGCGTCGAACCGCCTTCTCCCGCTGATGGAGCAAAGTTGCTACAGTGACAAAGACAAGCTCCGCGCTCATGGGCAATTTATATGAGGCAACTGTGCTGCGAGTATCTAAGTAGTCGTCGTGCATGGATAAAATGCAATGTTTCAAACAGATCTGATGAATTCACCTACTTTGAAAAAGTGTGCGTTAGGGAGTTCTTTTGACACAAAGCGAAAATCTACAGTCAAGCGTCAATCAGCAGACAGCCGTGTGTTCTTTAGTAATGAGCCTGTTGTCAAAACGACAGAAAAAAATGTTCACAAACGAAATATTGTTTCTACACTTAAAATGAACAAAGAAAAAATTAGCTAGCCTGATATAAGTCATGTTCATGACGATGCAAATGTAACGAGATTTCGAACTGTTCTGTTGCACACGTTGGGACTCATTTTATTTTTCTACAAAAATCCTTTGCCATGACGGGAATCGAACCCGGGCCGCCCTGCGTGACAAGGCAGATGCCTATCCGCTAGACCATTTGGGAAGACTTGATATGTACACCCTAAGATATCTAAGTGTCATTTCGATGAGGTCTGTAGCAGAGGCCATAGAGCACAGCAAACAAATAATCATGTGTTTAAATATCCTTGTCGTTTTGAAAAATTACCATTGTCACCTGCACAGGAATGCCCTGCAGCCAACATTGAAGAAATGTGCTTCTCAAATCTGTCATTAACACTGTTTTCCACACGCTTTTTTCATTGCATTGCCATATAATCAATTGGTCATTGATGCGTCACGAATAACGACAATGCGTCGAAAATTAAAGAAATGTAAACATGAATTATGTTATTACTGTCTAAGCATCGCAAAGCTGTATGCGTAAAGGCGTCTGACGTCACAGTGGCTTGCCTGAAACAAAGGAATTAGAGAAACATGTGCTTACAGGGGCGTCGAACCTCCTTCTCCCGCTGATGGAGCAAAGTTGCTACAGTGACAAAGACAAGCTCCGCGCTCATGGGCAATTTATATGAGGCAACTGTGCTGCGAGTATCTAAGTAGTCGTCGTGCATGGATAAAATGCAATGTTTCAAACAGATCTGATGAATTCACCTACTTTGAAAAAGTGTGCGTTAGGGAGTTCTTTTGACACAAAGCGAAAATCTACAGTCAAGCGTCAATCAGCAGACAGCCGTGTGTTCTTTAGTAATGAGCCTGTTGTCAAAACGACAGAAAAAAATGTTCATAAACGAAATATTGTTTCTACACTTAAAATGAACAAAGAAAAAATTAGCTAGCCTGATATAAGTCATGTTCATGACGATGCAAATGTAACGAGATTTCGAACTGTTCTGTTGCACACGTTGGGACTCATTTTATTTTTCTACAAAAATCCTTTGCCATGACGGGAATCGAACCCGGGCCGCCCTGCGTGACAAGGCAGATGCCTATCCGCTAGACCATTTGGGAAGACTTGATATGTACACCCTAAGATATCTAAGTGTCATTTCGATGAGGTCTGTAGCAGAGGCCATAGAGCACAGCAAACAAATAATCATGTGTTTAAATATCCTTGTCGTTTTGAAAAATTACCATTGTCACCTGCACAGGAATGCCCTGCAGCCAACATTGAAGAAATGTGCTTCTCAAATCTGTCATTAACACTGTTTTCCACACGCTTTTTTCATTGCATTGCCATATAATCAATTGGTCATTGATGCGTCACGAATAACGACAATGCGTCGAAAATTAAAGAAATGTAAACATGAATTATGTTATTACTGTCTAAGCATCGCAAAGCTGTATGCGTAAAGGCGTCTGACGTCACAGTGGCTTGCCTGAAACAAAGGAATTAGAGAAACATGTGCTTACAGGGGCGTCGAACCGCCTTCTCCCGCTGATGGAGCAAAGTTGCTACGGTGACAAAGACAAGCTCCGCGCTCATGGGCAATTTATATGAGGCAACTGTGCTGCGAGTATCTAAGTAGTCGTCGTGCATGGATAAAATGCAATGTTTCAAACAGATCTGATGAATTCACCTACTTTGAAAAAGTGTGCTTTAGGGAGTTCTTTTGACACAAAGCGAAAATCTACAGTCAAGCGTCAATCAGCAGACAGCAGTGTGTTCTTTAGTAATGAGCCTGTTTTCAAAACGGCAGAAAAAAATGTTCATAAACGAAATATTGTTTCTACACTTAAAATGAACAAAGAAAAAATTAGCTAGCCTGATATAAGTCATGTTCATGACGATGCAAATGTAACGAGATTTCGAACTGTTCTGTTGCACACGTTGGGACTCATTTTATTTTTCTACAAAAATCCTTTGCCATGACGGGAATCGAACCCGGGCCAAAACGACAGAAAAAAATGTTCATAAACGAAATATTGTTTCTACACTTAAAATGAACAAAGAAAAAATTAGCTAGCCTGATATAAGTCATGTTCATGACGATGCAAATGTAACGAGATTTCGAACTGTTCTGTTGCACACGTTGGGACTCATTTTATTTTTCTACAAAAATCCTTTGCCATGACGGGAATCGAACCCGGGCCGCCATGCGTGACAAGGCAGATGCCTATCCGCTAGACCATTTGGGAAGACTTGATACGTACACCCTAAGATATCTAAGTGTCATTTCGATGAGGTCTGTAGCAGAGGCCATAGAGCACAGCAAACAAATAATCATGTGTTTAAATATCCTTGTCGTTTTGAAAAATTACCATTGTCACCTGCACAGGAATGCCCTGCAGCCAACATTGAAGAAATGTGCTTCTCAAATCTGTCATTAACACTGTTTTCCACACGCTTTTTTCATTGCATTGCCATATAATCAATTGGTCATTGATGCGTCACGAATAACGACAATGCGTCGAAAATTAAAGAAATGTAAACATGAATTATGTTATTACTGTCTAAGCATCGCAAAGCTGTATGCGTAAAGGCGTCTGACGTCACAGTGGCTTGCCTGAAACAAAGGAATTAGAGAAACATGTGCTTACAGGGGCGTCGAACCGCCTTCTCCCGCTGATGGAGCAAAGTTGCTACAGTGACAAAGACAAGCTCTGCGCTCATGGGCAATTTATATGAGGCAACTGTGCTGCGAGTATCTAAGTAGTCGTCGTGCATGGATAAAATGCAATGTTTCAAACAGATCTGATGAATTCACCTACTTTGAAAAAGTGTGCTTTAGGGAGTTCTTTTGACACAAAGCGAAAATCTACAGTCAGGCGTCAATCAGCAGACAGCAGTGTGTTCTTTAGTAATGAGCCTGTTTTCAAAACGGCAGAAAAAAATGTTCATAAACGAAATATTGTTTCTACACTTAAAATGAACAAAGAAAAAATTAGCTAGCCTGATATAAGTCATGTTCATGACGATGCAAATGTAACGAGATTTCGAACTGTTCTGTTGCACACGTTGGGACTCATTTTATTTTTCTACAAAAATCCTTTGCCATGACGGGAATCGAACCCGGGCCGCCCTGCGTGACAAGGGAGATGCCTATCCGCTAGACCATTTGGGAAGACTTGATATGTACACCCTAAGATATCTAAGTGTCATTTCGATGAGGTCTGTAGCAGAGGCCATAGAGCACAGCAAACAAATAATCATGTGTTTAAATATCCTTGTCGTTTTGAAAAATTACCATTGTCACCTGCACAGGAATGCCCTGCAGCCAACATTGAAGAAATGTGCTTCTCAAATCTGTCATTAACACTGTTTTCCACACGCTTTTTTCATTGCATTGCCATATAATCAATTGGTCATTGATGCGTCACGAATAACGACAATGCGTCGAAAATTAAAGAAATGTAAACATGAATTATGTTATTAATGTCTAAGCATCGCAAAGCTGTATGCGTAAAGGCGTCTGACGTCACAGTGGCTTGCCTGAAACAAAGGAATTAGAGAAACATGTGCTTACAGGGGCGTCGAACCACCTTCTCCCGCTGATGGAGCAAAGTTGCTACAGTGACAAAGACAAGCTCCGCGCTCATGGGCAATTTATATGAGGCAACTGTGCTGCGAGTATCTAAGTAGTCGTCGTGCATGGATAAAATGCAATGTTTCAAACAGATCTGATGAATTCACCTACTTTGAAAAAGTGTGCGTTAGGGAGTTCTTTTGACACAAAGCGAAAATCTACAGTCAAGCGTCAATCAGCAGATAGCCGTGTGTTCTTTAGTCATGAGCCTGTTGTCAAAACGGCAGAAAAAAATGTTCACAAACGAAATATTGTTTCTACACTTAAAATGAACAAAGAAAAAATTAGCTAGCCTGATATAAGTCATGTTCATGACGATGCAAATGTAACGAGATTTCGAACTGTTCTGTTGCACACGTTGGGACTCATTTTATTTTTCTACAAAAATCCTTTGCCATGACGGGAATCGAACCCGGGCCGCCCTGCGTGACAAGGCAGATGCCTATCCGCTAGACCATTTGGGAAGACTTGATATGTACACCCTAAGATATCTAAGTGTCATTTCGATGAGGTCTGTAGCAGAGGCCATAGAGCACAGCAAACAAATAATCATGTGTTTAAATATCCTTGTCGTTTTGAAAAATTACCATTGTCACCTGCACAGGAATGCCCTGCAGCCAACATTGAAGAAATGTGCTTCTCAAATCTGTCATTAACACTGTTTTCCACACGCTTTTTTCATTGCATTGCCATATAATCAATTGGTCATTGATGCTTCATGAATAACGACAATGCGTCGAAAATTAAAGAAATGTAAACATGAATTATGTTATTACTGTCTAAGCATCGCAAAGCTGTATGCGTAAAGGCGTCTGACGTCACAGTGGCTTGCCTGAAACAAAGGAATTAGAGAAACATGTGCTTACAGGGGCGTCGAACCTCCTTCTCCCGCTGATGGAGCAAAGTTGCTACAGTGACAAAGACAAGCTCCGCGCTCATGGGCAATTTATATGAGGCAACTGTGCTGCGAGTATCTAAGTAGTCGTCGTGCATGGATAAAATGCAATGTTTCAAACAGATCTGATGAATTCACCTACTTTGAAAAAGTGTGCGTTAGGGAGTTCATTTGACACAAAGCGAAAATCTACAGTCAAGCGTCAATCAGCAGACAGCCGTGTGTTCTTTAGTAATGAGCCTGTTGTCAAAACGACAGAAAAAAATGTTCATAAACGAAATATTGTTTCTACACTTAAAATGAACAAAGAAAAAATTAGCTAGCCTGATATAAGTCATGTTCATGACGATGCAAATGTAACGAGATTTCGAACTGTTCTGTTGCACACGTTGGGACTCATTTTATTTTTCTACAAAAATCCTTTGCCATGACGGGAATCGAACCCGGGCCGCCCTGCGTGACAAGGCAGATGCCTATCCGCTAGACCATTTGGGAAGACTTGATATGTACACCCTAAGATATCTAAGTGTCATTTCGATGAGGTCTGTAGCAGAGGCCATAGAGCACAGCAAACAAATAATCATGTGTTTAAATATCCTTGTCGTTTTGAAAAATTACCATTGTCACCTGCACAGGAATGCCCTGCAGCCAACATTGAAGAAATGTGCTTCTCAAATCTGTCATTAACACTGTTTTCCACACGCTTTTTTCATTGCATTGCCATATAATCAATTGGTCATTGATGCGTCACGAATAACGACAATGCGTCGAAAATTAAAGAAATGTAAACATGAATTATGTTATTACTGTCTAAGCTTCGCAAAGCTGTATGCGTAAAGGCGTCTGACGTCACAGTGGCTTGCCTGAAACAAAGGAATTAGAGAAACATGTGCTTACAGGGGCGTCGAACCACCTTCTCCCGCTGATGGAGCAAAGTTGCTACAGTGACAAAGACAAGCTCCGCGCTCATGGGCAATTTATATGAGGCAACTGTGCTGCGAGTATCTAAGTAGTCGTCGTGCATGGATAAAATGCAATGTTTCAAACAGATCTGATGAATTCACCTACTTTGAAAAAGTGTGCGTTAGGGAGTTCTTTTGACACAAAGCGAAAATCTACAGTCAAGCGTCAATCAGCAGATAGCCGTGTGTTCTTTAGTCATGAGCCTGTTGTCAAAACGGCAGAAAAAAATGTTCACAAACGAAATATTGTTTCTACACTTAAAATGAACAAAGAAAAAATTAGCTAGCCTGATATAAGTCATGTTCATGACGATGCAAATGTAACGAGATTTCGAACTGTTCTGTTGCACACGTTGGGACTCATTTTATTTTTCTACAAAAATCCTTTGCCATGACGGGAATCGAACCCGGGCCGCCCTGCGTGACAAGGCAGATTCCTATCCGCTAGACCATTTGGGAAGACTTGATATGTACACCCTAAGATATCTAAGTGTCATTTCGATGAGGTCTGTAGCAGAGGCCATAGAGCACAGCAAACAAATAATCAAGTGTTTAAATATCCTTGTCGTTTTGAAAAATTACCATTGTCACCTGCACAGGAATGCCCTGCGGCCAACATTGAAGAAATGTGCTTCTCAAATCTGTCATTAACACTGATTTCCACACGCTTTTTTCATTGCATTGCCATATAATCAATTGGTCATTGATGCGTCACGAATAACGACAATGCGTCGAAAATTAAAGAAATGTAAACATGAATTATGTTATTACTGTCTAAGCATCGCAAAGCTGTATGCGTAAAGGCGTCTGACGTCACAGTGGCTTGCCTGAAACAAAGGAATTAGAGAAACATGTGCTTACAGGGGCGTCGAACCGCCTTCTCCCGCTGATGGAGCAAAGTTGCTACAGTGACAAAGACAAGCTCCGCGCTCATGGGCAATTTATATGAGGCAACTGTGCTGCGAGTATCTAAGTAGTCGTCGTGCATGGATAAAATGCAATGTTTCAAACAGATCTGATGAATTCACCTACTTTGAAAAAGTGTGCTTTAGGGAGTTCTTTTGACACAAAGCGAAAATCTACAGTCAAGCGTCAATCAGCAGACAGCAGTGTGTTCTTTAGTAATGAGCCTGTTTTCAAAACGGCAGAAAAAAATGTTCACAAACGAAATATTGTTTCTACACTTAAAATGAACAAAGAAAAAATTAGCTAGCCTGATATAAGTCATGTTCATGACGATGCAAATGTAACGAGATTTCGAACTGTTCTGTTGCACACGTTGGGACTCATTTTATTTTTCTACAAAAATCCTTTGCCATGACGGGAATCGAACCCGGGCCGTCCTGCGTGACAAGGCAGATTCCTATCCGCTAGACCATTTGGGAAGACTTGATATGTACACCCTAAGATATCTAAGTGTCATTTCGATGAGGTCTGTAGCAGAGGCCATAGAGCACAGCAAACAAATAATCATGTGTTTAAATATCCTTGTCGTTTTGAAAAATTACCATTGTCACCTGCACAGGAATGCCCTGCGGCCAACATTGAAGAAATGTGCTTCTCAAATCTGTCATTAACACTGTTTTCCACACGCTTTTTTCATTGCATTGCCATATAATCAATTGGTCATTGATGCGTCACGAATAACGACAATGCGTCGAAAATTAAAGAAATGTAAACATGAATTATGTTATTACTGTCTAAGCATCGCAAAGCTGTATGCGTAAAGGCGTCTGACGTCACAGTGGCTTGCCTGAAACAAAGGAATTAGAGAAACATGTGCTTACAGGGGCGTCGAACCGCATTCTCCCGCTGATGGAGCAAAGTTGCTACAGTGACAAAGACAAGCTTCGCGCTCATGGTCAATTTATATGGGGCAACTGTGCTGCGAGTATCTAAGCAGTCGTCGTGCATGGATAAAATGCAATGTTTCAAACAGATCTGATGAATTCACCTACTTTGAAAAAGTGTGCGTTAGGAAGTTCTTTTGACACAAAGCGAAAGTCTACAGTCAAGCGTCAATCAGCAGACAGCCGTGTGTTCTTTAGTAATGTGCCTGTTGTCAAAACGGCAGAAAAAAATGTTCACAAACGAAATATTGTTTCTACACTTAAAATGAACAAAGAAAAAATTAGCTAGCCTGATATAAGTCATGTTCATGACGATGCAAATGTAACGAGATATCGAACTGTTCTGTTGCACACGTTGGGACTCATTTTATTTTTCTACAAAAATCCTTTGCCATGACGGGAATCGAACCCGGGCCGCCCTGCGTGACAAGGCAGATTCCTATCCGCTAGACCATTTGGGAAGACTTGATATGTACACCCTAAGATATCTAAGTGTCATTTCGATGAGGTCTGTAGCAGAGGCCATAGAGCACAGCAAACAAATAATCATGTGTTTAAATATCCTTGTCGTTTTGAAAAATTACCATTGTCACCTGCACAGGAATGCCCTGCGGCCAACATTGAAGAAATGTGCTTCTCAAATCTGTCATTAACACTGTTTTCCACACG